>NW_027069729.1:429483-676031 GCF_002906115.3 Quercus suber
TTTTTTTTTTTTTTTTTTTTTTTTTTTGAGAATTTATCTATTATTAGTGAGGTTATGAATTTTTAAGAGATTAAAATTTAGGACTTGAAATGGAGTAAACTGCTCGGTTTAGTGTGTGTTAGCTTTTAGGAAAAAAATATATCAAATGTGCGTGAGATATATATAAATAGAGAGTGCTAAATTTTAGGAAAAAGGTTTCTTTGGTATTATTTTTTTTTTTTAATTTTGTTGAATTACAATTTTAACCCTTTTTTTTTTTTAAGAATAAAGATTATCTAATTAGATTATGAGTATTTTTGACATTTTTTAAAATCATAATTAACTTTTCTGAATGCTATTAATATATAGAGATAACAATATTATTAATTTACCATAAAGATTGTCCTATGTAAAAGCAATTTAGAGCCATATAGGCACTATGTTTAAAAAAAATTTCTTTTACTTCATTCATTCTTTCTTCTTATTTTTTTTACTTTTCTTTTGAACTTTTATGTGCAAAAAAGAAGTAACTTTTGCCTGGAATCCATCAAACTAAAAATTTCTTAGAGAGAAAAGAAAATCAAGCTTGAAATTCAAAGCAAAGAATTGAGATTTTGGTAGAGAGAAATGAAATAATTATTTCTGCAAATCTGTTCTCCTTTGCAAGTCAAAGCTATTGACCGATTAGTAAGGGGGAAAAAATCAAAACAAAGAACTATGTTATAAAGGGGAAGAAAAACATGGAGAAAACAAAGAAGAGAGAGAGATAGGGAGAGAGAGAGAGAGAGAGAGATCTATGAAAGAGGAGACCAAATTTAGTGACAATGAGGGCGTGAAGAGAGAAAAAAACGAAGGGAAGAGAGAAAAAGTGAGAGACAGATTATTTTCCAAGAAATTTTTTTTGGAAAACAACTTATAAAAATAAGCCTTATTTTTATTAGAATTTTTCATTGTCTAAAGATAGTTTTCTGTTAATCAATTTTTTTTGTGCTACCAAACACTAAAAAATGTAAAAAACTATATTCATAAAATGTTTTCAAGTGAAACAATAGTTATGCCCTTTTATCAAGGCTATTAACTCCACCACAACAGGAGGCGCATTAGAAAAATACAACGAAAGTGCTAGAGACTAGAGAGATGGTGGCACCAAATTTTACAAGAGCATCCGCGCAGCAATCGGCTTCCACGGTAGATGTGATCAACTCGATTGCTAGGAAATGTCAGATGTTTCCTGTAATCAGTTAGGAAAGGTTCCAGTGATTGGTTGTTCATAGAATTTTTCATGAGATGGACCACAATCAAGCATCTCTTCGCTACTTCGCTGTCTTCCATGCCCTTTCAGTTTTTCTCCATATTTAATCTAACGCTCTGACGTTTTACGTCTATAGTCTATACATCACTTTCTTTCAACCAATCGACAAACACTGTAGTCCCACCAACTACAATCAAGTATTCAACACTTCCTTTCACCTTTTTCTTTTCTGAATTGCACAGCTTCTTTAAACTGCACCACAAACACGTTACCCAAAAAAAAAAGTTTTGTTATTTAACTGGGGTCTGGAATCAATCAAAATGTCGAAACATCACGAACCTTTTCTATGCTTTTGGAATGCCCACTTGGTTTAAGGATCAAAGTTTTGTTATTAGTCTATACTGACTATGTACATCACTTTCTTTCAACCAAACGACAAACACTGTAGTCCCTACCAACTGCAATCAAGTATTCAACACTTCCTTTCACCTTTTTCTTTTCTGAATTGCACAGCTTCTTTAAACTGCACCACAAACACGTTACCCAAAAAGAAGTTTTGTTATTTAACTGGGGTCTGGAATCAATCAAAATGTCGAAACATCACGAACCTTTTCTATGCTTTTGGAATGCCCACTTGGTTTAAGGATCAAAGTTTTGTTATTAGTCAATCAAAGTTTTGTTATTAGTCTATGCATCACTTTCTTTCAACCAAACGACAAACACTGTAGTCCCTACCAACTGCAATCAAGTATTCAACACTTCCTTTCACCTTCTTCTTTTCTGAATTGCACAGCTTCTTTAAACTGCACCACAAACACATTACCCAAAAAAAAGTTTTGTTATTTAACTGGGGTCTGTGGAATCAATCAAAATGTCGAAACATCGCGAACCTTTTCTATGCTTTTGGAATGCCGAAAATACGGAAAAATTGTGTTTCCCCCTCTCACATTTATGATGGATCTTACTATAAATTTAATGAACAGACCTCATCATAAATGTGAAAGGAATAAGCACAATTCTTTATGCTCAAAAAATACCTAAGAATTACTCTTGAAATGCCCACTTGGTTTAAGGATTTTGTAATACCATTGATTCCTTTAATCACGTAAGTCACGTTGTGTCTGCTGGACAGCACGAGCAGATACTAAAAACAAGAATCATCGTCATCCGTTTGCTTATGGTTTTTTTTTTAAATAAAAAATAAAATAAAATAAAAATATTTTATATAATTTTTCCCAGTCAATCCATATGCTAAATGGGCGTCAGCAATGATTTATAATTGTGGATTTTTTCCTAAAAGTTTCAGATTTTTTTTTTTAACTACACAAGATTTAGATTTTTTAGATTTTTTAGGGTATTTTATCAATAGATTTTCTTAAATTCTAATCATACTTTAATAATTTAATGGTCTAAATTCTACCATATCATCATTCTACTGACAATATTCTTAAAATAATAAAATAATATTATAAACAAAACAATTAAGGTTATTGCTAGTAGAATGCTAACATGACAAAATATAGACCATTAAATCACTAAAAAAATTTTAAAATTTAAAGAAATCTAATTGGTAGAATACTTTAGAAAATCTAAAAGATCTGAATCCAACTACAAGAGAGTTTTATAAGGCTAGTTAAAAGCTTTTTTCATTCTTCATAATTGACATAATTTTTTTAAGTAAAGTATGTTAAAATGCTTAAAATTCTTTTGTGATTGTGTTAATGCACAACTAAATGAATTTTAATTTGAATTAAAATGATGAATTTAATCATTTAACACTCATGTATCATAGGATCCTCAAATTTCTAGGATTAAAATGAACTCATTTAATATAATAAGTTTAACAATTCCATCACTGTTCCGGATATCATAGGATCCTCTAATTTCTATTATTAGCTATTCTTCTCTCTTTCTCTCTCATGATTTTGGCCAATTAATATTGCTCACCCAAGCGACCAAATACAGAATTATATCTAGTGATTTGTCTCTCGAAAAAGGTACCTTTGCATCTATAAAGTTTGCTATTCACGGTTGTTGATAGCACAAAACAAAACAGAGAAAGAAAAGGGAAAACCATGGCTTTATGTGGAGTGCTTTTAAAGCAACAGATACTGCTTTTGCTTGGGTTGATAGTTTTAGCAGCAACAAAAGCATCTCAACCCAATTCGAGCTGTGGAAACGTAAGCTGTGGAAATGTTAGCATCCCCTTCCCGTTTGGAACAGAAAAGGGTTGCTACCTTAATGAATCTTTCCTCATCACTTGTGACAACACTTCTGAGACTACACCAAAACCATTTCTGTCTTATACTAAAGTACCTGTGCTCAACATATCACTGGATGGTGAATTGCAAGTCTCAATCTCCAAAGCCCGTCGTTGTTCCAAAGGTGTCCCCGAAAACACGTCGGAGTTTAGAGCAGACAACACTCTGTCAAACTTTCATATCTCGTATACGAGGAACAAGTTCATTGCAGTGGGTTGTAACATTTTTGGGTTTTTTGATGGCTATTCATCACAGGGAAAGAAATATCCTACTGGATGCGCAGCACTCTGTGACAACGACAGTGTGGTGGACACTTCTGAATGCTCTGGCATTGGCTGCTGTCAAGCTCCTATACCAAAAGGAGTTTCAGGTTTTTCAGTGAACTTTTGGGACGTTGAACAAAACAATGTCGTGGCAACCAACTTAAATTCATGTGATTACGGTTTAGTTACAGAAGAGACATACAACATTTCGCTCCTACGTCAGGAAATTTTACAAAATAGAACGACTTTTCCAATGGTACTTGATTGGGCAGTTGGAGACGAGACATGCGAAGATGCAAAAGGAAATTCAGAAAGCTATGCATGTAAGGCAGAAAACAGTACATGTTACAATTCCACTAACGGTCCTGGGTACCGTTGCAATTGTTCCTCAGGTTTTGAAGGAAACCCATACCTCGTTCATGGTTGCAAAGGTATTAGCTAACAAACATTTGGATTTTTTTTTTTTTTTTTTTTTTGGAGTTTAGTAAACAAGATATTACCCATTTGTTGCATGAAAAAGAATCTGTTCTTATTTTGAGTTCTTTGTTGCTGCATAAGTATAGAGATTGTATTGCTAACTTTTGATAGTCTGCACTGTGGTTCAGATATTGATGAGTGCCAAAATTCTCCCTCTCCCTGCGCCAAAAACGAAATATGCACCAACCTTCATGGGGATTATAAATGCTCTTGTAAGAAGGGGTACGAACAACATACAAGTACAACAGGTTGCCATCGAGTCAGCCAATCTAAGGATATCATTATTGCATTGTGTAAGTATATATAGGACTACTATTATTTTTATTATTAACAGAATATTTGTGTGATGCATCATATATGGATTAAAATAACAAAAAATATACGTTTAACTAAATATGTTTTTTTTTTTTTACCTGTCAAAAAAAAATAGTATCTCTTTGAAAATCATTTGAAGTCCTAATGATGCCGAATCACAATCAATAAGCTTTGCCACTCAACAAATAGAAATATGCTAACAAATAACTCAGTTTTAATTAAATAAAACTATAAACTCTTTTTCAAATAAATATATTACACTAATATATTTACATTGAAAGCTTAGCAGCTCCCCCTCCCCCACCGAAAAAAAAAAAAAACACAAAGATTTACTAATTAATGAACTTTGTTAAATTAATTATTGGTCTTATTCATAAGTGAAATCAAAATACATACTGATTTAGTCTTTTCTTTTCTTTTTTTTTTCCATTTTTTTATAAGAACAATAGAAAGGTAAGAAAATGAAAATATGAGGAGAAAGGGGGAGGAAAGAATTCTAAAAGCTAGTTTATTTATAAAAATAAAATTAAAAGAACTATAAAATAAAATTAAAAAAAGCTAATTGCTAAATTATTTGCAAAAAAAATTGAGACAATTACACACTACAATTTTTTGGTCCTCATATATTTTTAGTTTCAATTTTCGTCTTATACATTTAATTATGTCAATTTCATCTTTAAAACTTCCAAAAGAAGTTCCTTTAATTTTTCAGTTCTTTCCCTCAACTCAATATGAAGTCATTTTTATGCCTATAAGTTGATTTAGTTAAAGGTAAAATTGATTTGATTTTTAAAATTGAGGGATGAAATTGACATAATTAATAAAAAAGAGATAAAATTGATAAAATACAGTATATGATCGAGAAAGAAATTGAAACTCAGTAAGGTATAATATGGCCAACGTAATGCTCTCAATCCATTTAATCAGTACCTTCCCTTTGCTCTCTTCCATGCTCTTTCAAATTTTCTTCCTATCAAACGCATCAAAAACTATTAAATATGTCACTTTCTTTTAACCTAAAATGACACAAACTCCCCCTACCAAACGCACTTATCCTCTTCTTTTTTTCTTTTTTTTCTTTTTTTTTTTTTTTTTTTTGGTGAATTGCTCCGCTTCTTTAAACTAAACGACAAACGTAAGTCTATGATGTAACTGTAGAATAGATCAAAACGGAGAAATATCTCCAACTTTATTAGTCACGTTAGTCACACTTTTGTTGGAGAAAGTGGCACGGTAATAAAAGAAAGAATCAACGTTATCCTCTTTTATCTATCTTCTCTGTTTAGGTTTTTTCAGTTGGACTCGATTTAAAAGCTACAATAATAAAACATTCTTTATGGTTATGATTTTTCTCAGCCAAGGCATATACGTCATATACTAAAAGGGCACCATCTTTAATTAGCTTCAAACGTTTAAAAGTTGAAAAAGAGCTGTTCCTCTTTATTTCCTAGAGACTATCACAAAAAAATTGAAGCTCCAATGGCTGCTGTTGAATAAATTTTTTTTTTTTTTTTTTTTTTTAATGTAATGACGATATGTAATATTCCTCTCACATGAGTTCATTCCATGTGAAAGATGTATTACATATCACTATTGTGCCCAGAGAATCACTATAGCACTTTAAAAAATAAATTTGTTGACGATGCAAGAAATTGTCAATTGTATTCTTGTCTATATTGATTGACGATGTTAGGGCTTCTTTAACAATCGATCTACAAATAAAGTCAAATAAAAAAGGGAAAGAATACTAGTATGGTGTTGGCCAAAGGCCCTCCAATGATCAAGTTAAAAATAGTTAAAAAAATTCAATTAATAATACAATTTGAGAGAATAATATGGCTAGTTTGTAGATATCAAAATGCCTACCTTTTTCTTCCATATGGTATTGGTTTAATAGCATTCATCTTCATTTTGGTAATGAATGTTCTCATTTATGAATTGGGAAACACTTACCCATAAGTACTAGACATTTATTATCTTCAACGGCCATTCATCTATTAGGTTTGTACGTTACTCCTTTATTATGGACGATTAAGAATTTACACACATCATTTGCTATAGTGATTTTCTACATCTAAATAGTCATTATAGCTCTCCAAACCCTTAATTATTTTGTAATTGTTCTCAATACCAACAAACCGTCACAAACATAACCTCAAGAAAATTCTCTCTCTCTAGGTTCTCTTGAATTTAGTAGGTTGGGTATGGATTAAGTGTAGGGAGAAATAAGTTAATGAAATACAGAAATTGAGGGAGAAAAAAAAAAGAATAAAAATATTATTTTAATGAAATAGAGAAAAGATGAGGACGTTGTTTAAGGGTATGTTTGAAAAACTGGTTTGTTTAAATGAAAAATACGTTTCAAATTCTTCAAGTTTGCATGAAAATTTAAATAGATGATCCTAAACTAAAGCTGGAATCCTAAACTTCGATGTTAAAACTCTTTAGTGTACTATTTCACTTTTTAATAGATTTAACAAATTAAAATAAAAATCCTAATTTATTTGTCAAAATGATATTCAATATCCAACCCCTTTTTTTTTTTTATAATTCATTATTTTGGGAAAGAGAAATTAAGAAAGTAGGGGAAAGAGATATCAATATAAATGAATGAACGAGGATGATGATAGATAAATAATAGCAATAATAAAATAAAATAATGATCTTCGTAATAACCATATATGGTTATTATGAAGATCATTATATATAAATAATAATAACAATAATTATTATTATATAAATATTAGCAATTAATTGAAGTAGTTGAGTTCAAAGAGAAAAAAAACAAAATAATCTTCTTATGTCCTTATTTACATCTCTTATATTTAAAAAACTATTTGACAAAAGTATTATAACACCTTATACATTTTTAATGTTTATAATAGACACTTTCAAAATTTTTCACTGTAACAATCAAATTATTAAAAAAAAAAAGTTTAAAAAATAATAATAAAAAATTTTATTACATAAACGAGGATTTTGATTCTCAACTAGGTTCATTGCCCAAACAAGTCAAAGGCAATGCATTTTAAAGTTGGCTCATATTTGACTTTGGGGCAATAGTCAAAGGGCCTTAATTATAGTTGGTTTGATAGTTCGAATAACGGCGCACTATAAGATACAATGGCATTTTAGGAATTTAGACCTTTTTTTTTTTTTTTTTTCAGAGAAAACCCTGGATTGTGTTAGGTAATGTAAATACTGTTTTAATCCTATTTTCACATTTAATGAGTTATTAAGTATTAGTTGTTCACTCCTTTGGACGTAAGAACAATGTTGAACCACATATACTCTGTGTTGAAATATTGTTTTAAATTTACCATGGTATTTTCAAAGAAATTATATATTCTTAGCTAATTTTCTTATTCTCAACCAACAAAGGGACATTGTCTTTTTTAGAAAGGATCGATGTCCAGTCAAACTTGGTTCACCAGTTCTCTTTTAGTTGTGCTATTTTTTTTTTTTTTTAGATGAAAGAAATTTGATAATCACTCATAGTATATGTTACTCTAGCAGTCAACTGCAAACTACACTGTAAATAAAATATTGATGGTGTCATCTTCATATGATACATATGTTATATATTTATTTTTCTATCGTGTCAAAATGTTTGCCATTACGAAGGCAATGATATTAACAAAAGTATAAAGTTAAAATGTCCTACTTGCTGAGAAAATGCATGTTTGAGTATGTGCAGGTATCAGCATAATAAGCCTCTTAGTAGTTCTTTTGGGAGGTTCTTGGATACTTTGGGGTTGGAAAAGAAGAAAGCACATCAGAATCAAAGAAAAATTCTTTCAACAAAATGGTGGCCTATTGTTAAAACAGCAACTTTCTAGTAAACAATGGTCTATCGAGACAACCAAAATCTTTACATCAGAAGAGTTGAAAAAGGCCACCAACAACTATGATGAGAATACAATCCTTGGCCAAGGAGGCTATGGAACAGTGTATAAAGGAAAACTATCTGATAACAGAGTCGTTGCCATTAAAAAGTCAAAAATTGGTGATCAAAGCCAAATTCAGCAATTCATAAATGAAGTGATTGTGCTTACCCAAATTAGTCATAGGAATGTGGTTAAGTTATTTGGTTGTTGCCTAGAAACAGAAGTGCCCTTACTAGTTTATGAATTCATTACAAATGGGACTCTTTGTGAGCACATTCATGATAAAGGCCGATCATCCTTACTTTCATGGGAAAAACGTCTGAAGATTGCAACAGAAACTGCTGAAGCACTTGCATACTTGCATTCAGCAACTTCTATGCCAATTATACATAGAGATGTGAAAACTGCAAATATACTATTAGACGATAATTACACAGCAAAAGTGGCTGACTTTGGAGCTTCAAGGTTGGTACCTCTTGATCAAACACAATTGACCACTTTGGTGCAAGGAACTTTGGGGTACTTGGACCCAGAATACTTGCAAACTAGCCAACTAACAGAAAAAAGTGATGTATATAGCTTTGGCGTTGTTATGGCAGAGTTGCTGACAGGTAAGAAGGCACTTTCTTTTGATAGGCCTGAAATTGATAGAAATCTAGCAATATCCTTTGTTTCTGCTATAAAAGAGGATCGCCTACTTCAAATTCTTGAAACTCACATTGTCAATGAGGGTAATATGGAGCAACTAAAGGAAGTTTCTAATGTTGCAAAAAGGTGCCTAAAGTTGAGAGGGGAGGATAGACCTTCTATGAAAGAGGTGGCAACAGAGCTAGAGGGATTGAAGAGTATGGAAAAATATTCATTGGGAAGCATTGATGCCAATACAAAAAAGACTGAGTACTTGCTCAGTGCAACTAGTCACTCTTTTGAAATTGAAGGTTGTTCTACCAGTACAGCTGCCGAGTATGATAGCATGAAAGACCAATTATTGAAACTCGTAGATAATGGGAGATAATTACTTACTCTTCGCTAATATATTGGTACACTTGATTATTAAATTTGCTGTGGTGTTATTACCAAGTAAGCAATCAACTGAGAATCTTGGAAGTTCAAAAGTTGTTTGGAAAGTTGGACTTAGCCTATGGGTCTGTCTTAAAATAAGATGAGTATTTATTGAATATTATCATGTGTGCCTTGTAACTTGTATGTATCTTGGGAGCTAGGTTATGACTATTAAAAGTTGTAGTAATTAAGTGAGTACTTGTATCATTAGGTTATATGTATGATGGAGACGTAGGATTCTGATTGAGTCTTTTATATTGATTGTAATCATTTGGTTAAGTGCATTTTCCATTTATCCATTTCTTTTTGTTGCTGCGCCTATGAATTTTCTAATTCTCTCTTCCTCCCTTTTTACACAATTTATAGTTAACCATATACTGTATCTCTTTTGGTTACCAAAAATTAGTTGGACTAGATGGTGGAAGTAGAAGTGAAAAAGAAATTCTGTATGACACTATCTTGCTTTTGAATATGTTATAGATTAGTTCACAAAAATGAAATTGATAAAATAGAAACACAATGTAAGAAGAAACAGTGATAAAGTAGAAAAAAACTTAAACCGCGTAAACAATTTGAAAATGAAGTTGTCAATGGTGAGAGAATAGTTAGCTCTCAAATTGAAATTGGATTTGTAAAGTTGTGATTTACAACTATGTTTTATGTTGGCTTTTATTCCGTGTTAAATTTGATTGAATTTTGTTCAATCATTTCTCTATATGTTTGTGAGATTTAATGTAAAGTTTGAGTGTGAGAGTTTGGTGAAGAATTGTAAAGATAGTAAAGTTCGCGACTGGCTCACGAGGGGACAACCCGCAAAAGGTCAAATGAGAAACACATGCTGGAATCTGAACAGTCTTTTGCCAGGCTGTATTTCGTGAGTCAGTTCACAACTTAGACCAAGTCGTGAGTGACTCGCGAAACTCTCTACCTGAAACGTTTTAAAGTGCGCTTTTCTCATTGCTTTACCAACACTATATAAGCCCACATTACCCACAAAATTGTAAGGAGATTTTCAGAGAGAAAACCCTAGCAATACACTTGAGAGTTAGAGATTGTAAACCCACAATCATCTATACAATTTCTCTTAGTTTTCCTCTTCTCTTACCTCTCCAATTACAAATCATTGAGAGGTTCTTAGCCCAAATACTTACCTCACACAATCTAAGTGTTAATGGAAGTTTTGATATGTGTGAGAAGCATTGGAAAAAGCCATCGATTGGCGGATGCAATTTGGAGCTAATTGCGGGATCTAGATAACTAGTAAAGACATGGCTCAGTGAAGCCCGTTGATAGCTAGAACTTAAAGGATTTAAGTACATTGGGTAGATTAGGCTTAGAACATCTTTTTGATATTCGTGTAATCCAACTTTATTCGCTAGTGGATTGATTCGACTTGACGGGCCGTGGAGAGGTTTTCGCCGAGTACTTTGGTTTCCTCTTTAATAACACGTCTCGGTGTTATCTTGTGTTTGCATCTCTCTTCCCTTACTCTTTATGCTTTACTTTTATTATCTATAGTATTTGCTTATGCCTTAGAGAGTTGTTCTAGTTACATTGCATTACACTTACTCTTATTCCACACTTAGTTAAATAGGGTAAAAGCAATCTAACCGTAAGTTTTAATTTGGGGGTCTAAACAAGCAATAGTGTTTTCACACTATTTGAGCTTTCAATTGGTATCAGAGTTGGTACACATATTAAGATTTGATTATCTTTGTGTGATCCTAGACCCTCCTTTAGCTATGGAAAAGGCTAACATGAATTGCAATTCATGTGTTTGTGATAATGACACTATTAGCTTTTTTAGAGAATGTCCTAGTAATAAGCTCATAGAATTGTTAAAATCAAAGATACATGCTAGAATCTTCATACACATGCTAAAATGTTTAGAGCATAGGAATCACATGTTACATAATAGCTTGTGTGAGTTTAATTCCTTGATTGAGAAGTATAAGAGAAGGAATATACACTTATGAAGCTTGATAACCTCTGTTGGGTTAAGATAGCTTGACCTCGGTTAATTAATTCAATTACCCAAGTTGATTAATTAGGTTCAATTACATGCAAATCGTGAAGGCACTAACAAATCACCAATTAAACTAAATGTAGTAGAAATTAAATTGACATGGTGATTTGTTGACAAATAGGGAAAATCTCTCGCAAGGCAAAAACTCCACTAGGTGATTTTAAGGTTACCACTTCAAAGAATCCACTAATCAACAATCAAGCGGTTACAAGTATAAGGAATCTTACTAACTACCCTAGCCTATCCCGAAATACCAGCCTATAGTTAAATCTTCACTCTAATATCCAATTGGACTTGATCTTGTAATAGCCTTCTTTCCTTTGATGTACAAATCTCCAATATGTGACTAACTATTTGCACAGATCCCAGTACATGACTAACTCTAGCAACTTGAACAGATGTTGTTGGCTGTAAAGTTCTTCGCTTCATCAACAGTGAAAATCTGGAAGCACTTGGTTACAGAACCCTATGACATACAAACATAATAGCTTCTCACAGAGAAAATAAGTCTCTTGGTCTTTGTATCCGTGTATGACAGCTTTTAAAATAAGCCTTATATATATATATATATATATCTAGGGTTGTGAGAAAAGAAACCCTAAACAAATACAAAAGCTTAGGCCGAATTTCAGATCTGGAAAACTGAAAATCTTAAGTATCGATAGATCAAGCTGTTGTTGAGCTTCACATTAAGTGTCGTTAACAAGCATCTATCGAGCTATCTGTTGAGACCTAATGAAAAGCTTTTCTTCACTTTTTTCTTGGACCAAACTTCATGAATTTTAATACAAACACTTGATATGCTTTGAACAACATATTTCTTGATGTATTAAACCCATCCTAGATATACCTAATTACAAGTAAAGTGCATTTTGTCAAAGGATTAGCTAATTACAAAAAATATGACCCTAACAATCTCCCCCTTTGGCAATCTGTGACAAAACCACAAGCATAATTATGAGAGAAGTATAAAACAACAACTCCATAACTATTACAAAAGCCAAAAAGCCAAAAGTACATAAGCCTAACTAATACAATGAACTCTTGAAAAACTTTGCAAGAAAATCGATCATGCATGATAAACCTGCAACCTGTCTTATCTGAAACACTTAAACAAGATTCATCAAATCTGAAACATAGACAAGTTGTATACAAGAAGAAACATGTGTATAAAGAGAGAAAAGAAACAACACATGTGAGATAAGGTGAAGAACATACATCATATATATATATATATATATAGAAAGAAGCAATACAATGTATGAATAAAAAGGTCACAAGACCATGGTACATGTAGAGAGAAAAGATACAACAAAACCTCACTACATCACTCAAAACACACTTCCCCTACTAGTCTATCTCTATTCTATCTCTCCCCCTAACAAAAAGATTAATCTTATATACAAAACTACTCCCCCTTTTTGTCATGTGTGACAAAAGGTGAATCACTAAGAGGGGGTCATCTCATCATCAGTCCCGGAGAAAGAAGCATCATCATCATCATCATCTCCACCATTCAAAGAAGACTTAGTTGGCTCGAGTGAGGGAGATGGAGAGGGAGCAAAACCACCAAGGCAAGACTGGCAGCGAGTGATGTGATCAATCTTGGTGTTCATCTAACACATCTCATCAGAAATATGGTTAAGACAACTACCAAAATCACACATATGAGTTGAAGCTGATCCATGATAGCAGCGAGAGAGACCTCAACTCTAGAAGAAAAAGAGAAGGAAGCAGATGAGGAAGAAAGGAGAAGAGAAAGGAATAGTGACATGCACATGTCAAAGGATGTGAGTGATAGTTGAAGAAAAGATTAGCTTATCATGTGTGGTAGTGTCTCGATAGCAATTTATCATAGATTCTATCATATGTGAAGGAAAATCTCTATACAAATATTCCATGAGAGAAAGAAGAAATCGAGCATAAGGCTCAGTGATAGTGTTATAGTGAGACTATGGAGTGAGTATAAAGGTCATCATCATATTAAGGATCCTTGGACCTTTAGCAAACTTAGTGGTGGAGAAATTTAGAGTTTCTCCCCATACCATGGCCTTCTCATAGAAGAGTAAGGTCTCGTCTCGAGAAACAGAATTGAGACGACAGTAACTAGGGTAATTAGGACGATCAACCCTAGAAACATGTAGTACCTCGGAAATGAACTCCACAGTGACTACGATACGTGTACCTCAGAATACTATAGTAAACCTAGGTATAGAGGTATCGATGGCATGCATGTTGGAGTAAAACTCCTGAATGTACACACTAGGACACCTCTTGGGTATCTTACATAGAGAAGCCTAACCCAGATAGCTAAACATATTGGGTAGAAAAGTGTTTGGAAAGTCAGACAGAATGACCTAGCATTTCAAATGAATTGCTTGGTTAGAAAAGTCCTCAAAGAAGTCATCTTGTGCCTTTTCATCACAGAACCTTACAAAATCAAGAAGAGGGGAGCAGAAGAAGAAGAAGAAGAACCACGATGTCTTATTTGGTTCTTAGAAGGAATGAACTTTTTAGGTGCCATGAGAAGAAAACTAAACCGAGAGACAGAGAAAGAAACATAGCAGGAAAATAAGGCACAAGAAAGAAGAAAAGAATGATGTGCAATGCATGATAATGCATGAATATGTTACATGCTAAATAAAATTGCACCATGGGTAGAACTCAATCCAAGCTACAGCACTCACAAGGTATAATAAGTCACACAATCCTAGAATGCTTGAAACATTGTTATAATGAGCATAGAATGCAATGCATGAGCATGTGAGATCATCTTAACAAAACCTAACCCAAAAAACTTAGGTCACAAAAATGCATGAATGCATGAAATATTGAGAGAAAGAAGGATTAGAGAGACTTACCAACAAATTAAGGCTTGGAGGAGGCAGAAATTGAGAAAGGAAGAAGGATTTTTGTGAAAGGAAGAGGTTTGGATCGAGAGAGAGAAGAGAGGTATCGAGATACTTGGGTTTGAAATGATTTAGATCGGACCTTAGATATATATAGAAAAGTGCAACTCAATAGATCAAGAAGGTATCGAGGAGGTGTCGAGAACTAAATCTTGATAGGTCGAGGAGGTGTCGAGAACTAGATCTCGATAGATCAAGGAGGTATCGACAAAAAACCAGGCTTAATATCAAGGAGGTGTCGAGAAGCTATCGACTAGATAGAGACTTCAGAGAAGAGGCTCGATGGATCGGGCTATCTTCCGAGAGGTATCGAGAAAACCTACAGAATCTTGATATATAGAAAAGGTGTCAAGTTGCTATTGAGCTTCTATTGAGAGTTCAGAAAAGGTGTTTTTAAGGAAGGAAAACAACATGAGATGAAACACTCAAGATAGACACCATAACAAGCAATCAAAGAGCATGTTAAGAACTCAAACACATCAACAATTCTGGATGCAAAGCATTCCTAGATCAAAGAAACACACAAACACGTCTAACCAATTTCATTTTAAAAACAAGTTTAGACAGTTTAGAAAGCATATACTACTGAAAGGTATCAAGAAAACCCACAGAATCTTGATAGATCGAAGAGGTGTCAAGTTGCTATTGAGCTTCTATTGAGAGTTCAGAAAAGGTGTTTTTAAGGAAGGAAAACAACATGAGATGAAACACTCAAGATAGACACCATAACAAGCAATCAAAGAGCATGTTAAGAACTCAAACACATCAACAATTCTAGATGCAAGGCATTCCTAGATCAAAGAAACACACAAACACGTCTAAACAATTTCATTTTAAAAACAAGTTTAGACAGTTTAGAAAGCATATACTACTACATATATTCCTTGTGATGGCCAAATCACATTGTACCTGTACAATAGTATCAAGAGTAGCAAAGAGTATGCGTGTTGTGTGTGAAAATTTTGCAAGAGAGCATAAGTAAATCATTATATGAAGAGTAATGATATAGGAGGATCAAACACATTCACACGCAATTATAATTGTTTGATGGGGGCTATCATTTTCGAGCCATAAAGCTCACATTGCTTAGAAAAAAAAAAAAAAAAAAAAAAAAAAAAAAAAACTCAAAACAAAACATAAAGAAAACAAACAAGTAAACAAGCAAAGTATCATAAACAAGACTAACTCAAACCACAACTCACACCATGCATAAGATCAAGAAAGAGATGGAATCAGTTGGAATCTTTTTTCTTCCAAATGGGAGACCTAGATGAAGAACCTTTCTTTTGCATGAACCTTTGTTTAGATGGATAAGAAGGAGAGTTGAAACCATTGAAATTAAAGAATAACATGACTACCTTAAGAAGTTCTCCAAGAGAGGCTAAAGAAAGTTGGAGTTGATTTTGGTTCCCAAAAAATGACACACTATTACTTTGTTGAGTAGCTAACCACTTATAGCAATTTGGACGAGTATGCCCAAATACTCCACAGTAATGGCAGAAAGGAGGTTTCTTTGGTTAAGTCTTCTTGTTGGTGGAGCGATGATTATTCTACTTGGTCTCTTTCTTACCAACCTTAGGAGGTGCTGCTAGAAAGGATTTTCCCTTATCACTTTTATCCTCACCCACATTTTCAGTCTTAGGATCAGTTACCTCAAAGTTATCATTATTAGCAAGTGGACCAAAAATAACTCTATTTAAATTATTAGAAGAGATACTGCAAGAAGAGAGAGAATGATCATACCTGAGACCTATTTTTTCAAATGCGGATTTCTAGAAGTTAAGCATTTCATCCAGCTTGGTACTTGAAGTCCTTTCCAATTGTGCTCTTACCTGAAATAGTTCAGCATCCAGTTTCTTGGTCTTTTCAACAAGAAAGTTGTTCTCAAACCTCATTACTCCAATGGTTTGATTAGCTTCATCAACATTATATAGGAGCATTATTGGCAACATTTTATATCTCACTACTAGTAGACCAGACATATCTTTTAGTGTTAGAGTTTGTGCACGATTTCAGGTAGCACCAAAAGAATCCCATAGTCAAAAGAGTCATTCGATATGTTAACAAAACATCTGATTATGGCATTTGGTATTCAAGAGACTCAAAAGATTGCTTAGCCGACTACTCAAACGTTGATTAGGCTGGACATATGGATGATAGAAAATTACATTAGGAAGATGTTTTATCTCGGTAATAATTTGGTGTTGTAGATGAGCAAAAAGCAGAATTCATGTCTCTATCAACTGTTGAAGCAGAGTACATTGTTGTGGGCAGTTGTTGTGCTCAACTGCTATGGATAAAAAAGCTCCTTCATGATTATGGAATCTCTCAAGACACCATGTGCATTTGCTATGATAATATAAGTGCCATTAATATATTAAAGTAGATATCACTTCATTCATGACTTGGTAGAGGAGAAAGTGGTGCATCTTGAATTCATCAATACCGAAAATAAAAAAGCTGACATCTTCACTAAACTACTTGGTGGTTCACAGCTCGAGTCACTCCGTGAGACCATTGATTTCGGTATTATTCCTTGACTCTTTTAGTTGGTGTGGCCCTTACATAGTTAACTTTTGTTCATTCATATAGAAGGGTATAATCATTTCATCATGTGATGTTTCTTTTAATTGCTTTTTTATTTAAAAGCTTGCTAGTTGTTGATCTTACTTTATTGCTTTTGTTTTGTGTGAGTAAAAATCCAAAACCACCTAAAAAGTTAAAAATCCAGAAAGTTTGATCACTTGTGTTATGTCATATCACATGTAGAGTTTGGCCTAGTACCTTCGTACTTATGGCGTAGTGTATTTACGAGCTTAACTTGTTATGTATGCACATATTGAATATGAGTGATATTTAGAAATCTATGTTTGATTGTTGTAAATAGATCTTTAAGCTTGTCATGAATGTCTAGCTGATAGCCTTGATTGATCTTGATACATGCATAGACTTGATCTTATATATCTCCTCACATTTAATTTTTTCTGTCAAAAAGCTCTTTAAACGTCAATCTCTAAACAGGAGAAAGAGTTGAAAAAGCCTTACTTCAAAAACTAGTTAAACTAGGAAAAGGTGGAGCAAAATGTATTTAAAATGTATGATGCCAAAGCAAAAGGCTTATTCTCCAAAAAAATATAAAAAATTCCATGGCATCAATGCTAAAAATTGAGTTGTATTGCTCAAAAAGTATGAAAAATGAAAGCCAAATGAAAAGCTTTCAATCAATGTAAACACCTTTGTGAGGGGTCATATACGTTCATTTCTACTAGTGAGATAGGTCACTTGACTTCTTGCTATATGTGTATGACTTGATTGAATTGATCATTGAGGTTTTATGCTAGACTATGGGCTAATTCATATTTGATACTCACACACAACACACAAGTCTAATGTTCAATGAATATCTATTTCATTTATGTGATTGTACGTGTTTAAATGTGATGTTTGTATGCTTAATTGCTTGTTGATCAAACCTAAAAAAAATTTTGAGTGTTTTATTTGTTTTTGGAAGTGATTTTTGTCACTCTTGATTTAAAAGTTTTTCTCAAAATCTCAAAATTTTTGTGCTAAAAAACTTGCTGTCTGGCAGTTTTGCAACTCGTTTCGCGAGTGGATGCACTCTCCTTCAAGTCGCGAAAATAGTTGAGCAAAATTCTAGTTTCTTCACAAATTTAGGCAGAGAGTTTCACAACTCAAACCTGACCCACAAAACTTTGCCCTGTGCAATTACACATTTTGTGAGTAACTCATGAGTGGCTCGCAAGTCATTGACTCGTGAAATGCGCGAAAAGACAATTTTTAAAGGGCTCGAAATGTCTGTTTTCAAAAATATTGTCTTTTTGCTCCTCGCAACTCCCTCTCCTCAAATCTCAAATTTTCTTCAAAACTCAACCATTTTCCCTTGGATTTCTGCTCTAAGCCTTCTCTAAGATAATTTCAAACATCTTTTCTCTTTCTATTCCTTAGATTGCTTAAAACCTAGGGTTGGGTTTATTTTGAATGGGAGTTGGGAAATTTCTTTTATGTCAAAATTTTTTCAATTTTGTTGATTAGGCTTAGTCGCATTTGTGTTGTTGATGATGAGTTGGCCCCATGTAGCTTTTCAAAATTGTATTAAGGCATATTTTCACATGTTCATGCATTTTTCATCATATAGGGTTAATATGTGCATATTAGGTGTTTGATGAAATGCCCCTTAGGCATTTTTGCACTCGTTTGGACTCCGATGAGTACCAAACTTTGGGGTTTGCCATGTTTACTTATTTGTAACATGTTTCTATCATTGTTTGTGTGTTTTACACACTTTCCTCCATGTATGCTTGTTCATGCCTTGATCATGCATTGCATACACACCCTTGGTGCACACATACCCTTGTTACACACACCCTATCACACTTGACATGTCATACATAATTTCATGCTTTTAGTCTAATTAGACCTCTAGCTTCTATAACATGTTTTTTTGTTCTCGTTTATGCTATTTTAACTTTTTTTTATAGATTTTTTTAGCTTTTTTGTACTAACTTGCATTTAATCAAGTTTGTTGCCATTTTTGTGTATGGTTTGTGCTTTGTTTCTCATTTTTTTTACATGGTTCTAAAGAAAAGGCTAAAGGGAGAGAGAGAAAACCACTTGGGGAGGCTAAGCCTCCTATCTACTAAACATTGCCCTTTTTGGGCTTGCATCTTCTTGCTTGTATTCTTGTGCTTCCTAGCTTGCGTCTTGGAAATTTCGCCCTCGCTCCAAGCGTGTACATGCAACAACAAAAGAAACACAAAGCCAACATACAAACTAAAGAAAAGACAAAGAAACAAAGACAGCACACAAAGGGAAAACAAACAAAAGATAGCACATAAAGGGGCAAACAAACAAAGGATAGCACACAAAAGGGCAAACAAGCATGTTATCAAACAAACAAGCAAAAAAGTTCACTTGGCACTGGAGTCAGTCACGTACTAGGATCCGTGAAAAGAAGTTAGTCATAGATTGGAGATTTGTGTAAAGCAAAGAAGTTTGCTACAAGATCAAGTTCACTTGGGTATTTTAAAGTGAAGGTTCAACTGTAAGTTGGTATTTTGGGATAGACTAAGGTAGTGGTAAGATTCGTCATACTTGTAACTGTTTGATTATTGATTAGTGGATTCTTAGGAGTGGTGACCTTGAATTCGCCCTGTGGGGTTTTTGCTTTGCGAGAGGTTTTCCCCATTTGTCAAAAAATCATCGAGTTATTTTTTTTTCCACCGCATATTAGTTATTTGTGATTTTTTGGTGCCTCCATGATTTGCATGTAATTTGACCTAATTAATCAACTTGGGTATTTAAATTAATTAACCAAGATCAGTCTATTTTAACCCAACAAGTGGTATCGGAGCGGGCACACTTTGATTAGGTTTAATCTTTGCTATGTGATCCATTGACCTTTTTGTTGTAGATCATGGACAATCTTTGATTGTACCTCATTTATTTGATGGTACTAACTATGCATACTAGAAAGTATGCATAAGAGCTTTTTTGCAATCCTTAGATGAAAAAGTCTAGCTAGCTATTGAAGTTGGATGGACAAAGCCAACTGAACAGCCAGTGTCATGGGATGATGACAAGATCAAAGTTACGAATTTCAACAGTCGAGCGTTGAATGTCTTATTTAGTGCTGTGACTAACGAGGAGTTTAAGAAGATCTCATCCATTGAGAGTGCTAAGGAAGCATAGACAATCCTTCAAAACACTTATAAAGGTACCAAAGCTATAAAAGATTCCATTCTTCAAAGGCTTACCACAAGCTTTGAAGAAATAAGGATGGATGACGATAAGAAGTTTGATAAATTCTATGCCAAGCTTAAAGACATAGTGAATTCTGCCTTCAACTTAGGTGAAAAGATTCCATAACCAAAGATTGTAAGAAAAATCCTTAGATCACTTCCAGAGCAGTTCCATGCTAAGATCACCTTCATAGAAGAATCAAAGGACATTGACACCATTCCTTTGACATAGTTGATTGGAAATCTGCAAACCTATGAATTAGGTTTAGTAAAGATTGGCAAGGGAGGTAAGAGTAAGAATATGGCTCTAAAAACAAAGAATGATGAAGGAGATGAGTTGTCCGCAGGTGAGACCTCAAAGTTTAAATCTTACATTACTGGACAATTCAAGAAGTTCATCAAAATTGCGAATGTCAAGGCAAGTGACAAGGATAGCAAACAGTCTGTGTTTTCTCAATCTAAGTCTCAAGATGCATTCAAGAGAGAATCCAAAGAAGTTGGACAAAGTAGCAACACTCCGGCTGGTCCAAAGTGTTGCGTGTCAAGGGTACGGACATATGAAGCAAGAATGTCCTACTTATCTTAAGTCAACTGGCAAGAACAAAGCCCTAGGTGCCACCTTGAGTGATATTGGACCAAAAGTAGATTTGGAGGAGAGTGATTAAGAAGGAACATTTATGGCCTTTAGAACAACTATTAAATCCCCCAAGGAATCTAAAGAACTAGTGGATAAGGAAGAAGAACAAATGAAGTCAAAATTTGAGAAGATTGATGAAAAAGATGACATCCATACTGCCTACTCAAAGCTTTACAAGAATTTTGAGAAGCACGAAAAGCTTTATAGGTTAGCCACAAAGAAACTGAGTGAAATGGAGTTGGAACGAGAAGAACTCTCCACTAAAGTTGAAGAAACAAATCAAACCATAGGAGCACTATAGTTTGAAAACAACATCCTGGCTAAGAAGACTAAGAAATTGGGTGCAAAATTGTTCCAAGGAAGGGCTCAACGAGAAAAAGCTTCAACTGCCAAGCTGGATGAAATGCTCAATTTCTAAAAGGCTACATCTAACAAAACTACTCTCGGGTATGATCACTCTCTCTCTCCTCTTGTAGTACTTCCTCTAGTACTTTACATAATTTCATTTTTGTTCCTCCTATTTCAAATGCCAAATCTGAGATAAATGAGCCTAAGATAGTAATAGTTAGTAAGGATAAAAATTATAAGTGCAAATCCATTCTAAGAGCACCTCCTTAAATTGTTAAGAAAGAGACTAAGCATAATAATCATCACTCACCTAATAAGAAGTCTCATCTGAAGAAACCACATTTCTGTTATCACTGTGGAGCATCGGGACACATTCGTCCAAATTGATATAAGTGGCTTGCCACTCAACAAAGTAATAGTGTTTCATCCTTTAGAAGCCAAAATCAATTACAAAATTCCTTGGCTCCTCTTGGAGAACTTCTAAAAGTTGATCTATTTCTATCTAATTTCAATGAGTTTAATACTCCCTCTTATCCACCTAAGTAAAGGTCTTAGGAAAAAAAAAAAACAAAAAAACTTCTCCTTCCTCCAAATCTCCTATTTGGAAGGAAAAAAGACTCCTCTAAGTGATTCTTTCACTTATCTTGCATCTCTGTTGTGCATTTGTTGTTTTGACTCAATCTAGTTTTATTGTTTTTTAATATGCTTGATTGTTTGTTTTGTTTCTTTTCTTCTTCTTTTTTCTTTTTAATTAAAAAAAAAATACAAAAACAGTTTGTGTATACTAGTATTTGTATACTTTTGGATGGCCATTGAAACAAAGTTTCTTAATTTTGTATCTCTTATGACTTAGATGAGCATCTTCATGCACAACTGAATTATGTGAGCTTTGTGGCTCGTTATGTGATATGTATAATTTGGTTAATCTTTTATCATTCATAACTTTATTGCTCTTTTTGACGGGAATGACTAAAAAATACTAAGAGAAAGGCATAAATAACCATCGCACCACTAAAACTCGTCAATCATAGAACATCTGTGTGTGGTTCATAAAAGTTGTGCTCAGTAAGGTGTAGCACTTGCACAACAAGAAAAAGATGTTTGGCTAACATAAATGGGTATTTATTTCTCTCTCTTATATGCCCATGCATGATATGCCTTTTATACCTTAAAAGAAAAATATATAAAGAAATGAAAAGCAAAAAGAATCAAAATATTTTTACATATGGTTGCAAGCGTGTTTCTAGGAAATGTGGGAGCTATATGATGTACCTCAAAGATGATGGTCACCCTCAAATAGTTATGATTATGTGTGAATGAATCTTGATTCTCCTATATCATTACTCTCAAATGATGAAAAACTTGTGCTTTCTTGCAAAAGTTTCACACACAACACGCAATTCTTTGCTACTTTTGATACTATTATACAAGTACAATGTGATTTGGTCATCACAAGGAATACATGTGGTAGTATAAGCTTACTGAACTGTCTTAACTTGTCTTTGAAAATAAAATCAATTAGACTTGTTTAGTTTTTGGATCTAGGAATGCTTAGCATCTAGAGTTTTTGATGTGTTTGAGTGCTTAACATACTTACATGATGTTTTTTATGGTATTTATCTTACTTGCATTCATATCATATCTTTTCTCTCTTGAAAAATCATGTTTTTTGTGCTACTCGATACTAGCTCGACATCTCTCGATCTATTGAGATTTTGTTTTCGACACCTTCTCGATATCATCTCGATTTGTCAAGATGCCCGAATCTATAGATACTCAAGAGTCATCCGGTTTCATTCTATCTCAAACACCTCGATTCCTCTTTGTTTTCTCTTGATCCAAACCTTTCTTTTTCTCAAAAATCCTTCTTCCCTTCAAGATTTCAGCCTATTCCAAGCTTTAATTCATTGGTATGTGCTCTAAATCTCTTCTTTCTTTCCTTTCTCATGCATTTCATGCATTTAGACCTAGGTTTTTCGAAAGTTTTAGGAAATTTGGGGTTTTTGAGTTTTTACAAAAATTTTTGGGTTGGGTTTTGTTACTATGATCTCACATGCTCATGCATTGCATGTTTCAACATTCTATTCATACATTCATGCATTCTAGGATTGTGTGACTGAATATCAAATGTGAGTGTTGTAGTTTGGATTGGGTTTTTTCTGATGATGCAATTTTTTTTTTGGCACGTAATATGCACATGCATTATTCTTCTTTTTTCTCTCATTCCTGAGCATCGTTTCCTGTTGTGTTTTTCTTGTTTCTCCTTCTTTAGTTTCCTGCTATGACACCAAAGAAATCCACTCCTTTGAGGAACTCGATATCTCGTTGTGGTTCTTCATCTTCTTCTTCTCTTCCCATTAGAGATAGGTTTTGTGATTCAAAATCCCAAAATGATTTTGAGGAGAAATTCTGCGACCGGGCGATTTACTCAAAACGCTAGGTCTTTCTATTTGATTTTCTAGACACTCCTTTACCCGGTGCATTTAGCTCTCAAGGTTAGGAATCGCTTTGCGAAAAAACCCTCTAGATGTCCTTGTGTGTTTATACAGGAGTTCTACTTTAACATACACGCAATTGATACCTCTTTTCCTCAATTTACTATGGTATTCCGAGGAACAAGTATCGTAGTTACACCGGACCTCATTACCGATATACTACATGTTCCTAAGGTGGCTCATCCGAACTATCCTAGTCATCCTCATCTCTGTTCTATCTCTTGAGACAAGCTAGCCTCACGCTTTTATGAGCAGCCTATGTTATGTGGTGATACTCTCAACTTCACCACCCATGACATTGCTAAGGGTCCAAGGATCCTTAATATGGTGATGACCTTTGTACTTACTCCACAATCCCACTATAACACCATCACTAAGTCCCGTTCTTGTTTTCTTTATTCTCTCTTAGAAGGTCTCTCTATAGACTTTCCTTCCACATGATAGTATCTATGATAGATATCTATCGAGACACTACCACATGTGATAAGCTAATCTTTCCTTCAGCTATCACACGCAATCTCACACACCTGCACATTTCTATTCCTTCTGCCCCTCTCTTTTTGATCATAGGTGCTATTAGTCAAGAATCTATGTAGAAGAGCATTGCATAGCTGGTAGCCAAGGCCAAGCAACCTCGTCAAGAGTCTACTCCCGCCCAGTAGAAGGAGGCTGCTTTCCGAGTTGCTGAGGATGCTGCATTTGCTTCTTGACCCTCTTATTTGTCTGCTTCATCTTCTTCTTCTAAAGTAAAGGCATCACTTGCTGCTATCTTGGATTAGCTTCAGCATATGCGAGCTGATTTTGGTAGTCATCTTGACCATCTTTTTGATGAGATGTGTTAGATGAACACTAGAATTGGTAGCATCGCTCACCGATAGTCTCGCCTTGGTTGTTTCGTCCCTTCTCCCAAGCATGATCCTTCCGTAGAGTCTTTAGCTAGTGGAGATGATGATGATGATGATGCTTCTAGCTTTGATTATGATGACGAGATAACCGTCTCTCAGTGATTCACCCAAGTGACAAAAAGGGGGAGTAGTTTTGGTTATGAGAAAATAGTCTTGTTAATAGGGGGAGAGCTAGACTAGTGATAGTGGGAGAGTGATTTTGAGATATGTAGTGAGGTTTTGTTGTATAGTTCTCACTAGTCGCTAATCCATGCGATGCACAAGATAGTTAAATAAAAATTAAAAGTATTTATTTTGCTTAAAGGTCTATGACTTGACTTAAAAAAATGTATAACTTAAAAATGAATGAAAATAAGTAATTTTTTGTTCAATATAATGGTTTAGGAAAATTCTTTTTCTTTCATATCATTGGTTCCACATAACACATTCCAGCTTGGGCTATTCTATGGTGATGACTTCACACAATACTCAACTGCAATTAAATCTACTATCCACTACCAATCAAATCTATGTTATCTTGGTAATAGATCTAAAATTTGCATTCTCATATCCTCCATCATTTAGAAGGTAACTGAAGTAATGATTGTATGTAATGTTAAAATTTTATTCTTTTACAATATAAAATTTTAAAATAATTAAAATAAAATCTAATGTTTTGAATATTTTTTGAAATAGAATTTTAAATTTCTCAAAACTTAGTTAATAGAGTTTCTACTTTACCTAAAAGTGAAATATCACAATTAATGAGAATTTAACCATTTTTTGCAAAAGAAGATAACCATAGGCCCAATTTTTATTTTATAGTATAGGATGTTACAGTTAGATTTGTACCATGTGTAATATCCTAATACCTATCTATATAAGTTTTCTTTTTAATGATGCCATAAAGGATGGAGTTTAATAGAAGTCATTTAAGATCCAACGTATCAAATAATTTTTGTTTTTTAAAAAAATGTAATTTCAAAAGTCTTTTAATTGTAAATTTTTTTAATCATAAAATAGACTCTATCTAAACTTTAAAGGAAAGCATTCGGAATTATCACATCATTGATACCATATCATGATAGTTGCAAATAGCAATATTATTATTCATGATTAATAGATGACCAATGAAACTGTGAATTAACAATTTAACAATTCAAATACCAAGTTTAAGTTACAACAACACATATATAGAAGACTCCAAATATTGAAACATACTTCTTCTGCTATTTTCATTATTCAATCAAAATTAAAGTTTCAAAGATAATTTCAATTCAATTAAACCCAATATGTACATACACATGAACGTAAAGAATTCCAAAAATAAAAACAACAATCTCCAAAAGCCTTTGCCTAATACAATCACTATTTTTTTTTTTTTAGATTGTGCATTCTTTAGTTTATGTTTCATCAAACTTTTTTCTAGTTAACCAAAATATCTCTCATATATGTTAACATTAAACCTAATAAGAAAACTTTACATACCTTTTGTTTTGAAGGCGCTCTAAGAACCAAAATCAATGCAAGAGACTGTACAGCAAAGTGGTGTTGGAAGAATAATCCAATATATATCTATATATTTCAAATATAATACAAGAATGAAAAGCTAAGTTGAAATTGTAACAAATAATTCCCAAAAAAAAAAAACTATTTATAATATAATATAGGGTTATGGATTCCTAATCAAATTTGGTTATATATACATATATATATATATATTGTAGGGACGTAGTTTGAGTCCTAAGCCCAAAAGATAAAAGGATCTAGGCCCAAGGAGCCAAATACAATGAAACCCTTGGAAAAAGAGGATGGGTAGGAAAACTAGGCTCTAACAAGTTAAACAACAATTATAATTGGCCCAAATGACAAGAAATCAAAGATAGATTGATTTTATCTAAAGAAAATTGTCCTCGACACAATCCAAGGAGATTAGTTCTTGTATATAGCTCTTGAATTTGATTACAAGTATAGTTCTTAATGCTATAGTCTTCTTCTCTCAATCCTCCGATCCCTTTTTCTTAGGGTCTTCTTTTTATTTTATACTATCTTCTTCCTCTCATCTTTACTCTCCACATGTAGATCAGATCGCTAGTGTTGATCCTTATCCTATCAGCACTTTCTTGAAGTATTCAGGGAGTAGCTATAAGGTTAAAAATTACTATTCAGGTATCACTTCCTCATTAATGCAGCTAGAGAGTTAGCTACAAAGCCTTTAATACGGTGGTAGCAGCTTTCTCTTAGATATTTTATTGCTCCCATGCCTCCATGACGTACATTCTTATCCATAGAAACTCCCAGAACATTGTCCTCGATGGTAGACCGCACTTTCTGACCTTTGCCTTGCTTAGCCGGGGAAGCATCTCTCCTCAAACCATCCTCTCTGACTATCAAGACCAGATCCCTTCCTTTATTTATTAACACCAACCTTTATAACAACATTTACCTATCCTCGAGCTATTAGGCGTCCTCGAACGAGGCCCCTGGCCCAATATATGCTATTGGGCCCATTAACCCTACAATAGCCCCTTAAAATTCTCCTATTTTGCTCCTCCGGAAGGAATGAGGATTTCGATACTGCCACAAGTACCCCATTCTTATCATACATCACCTTGCCATTACAGGTACCTTTTTAACTACCCAACGAATGCTCCTGATGCTTTGGTATCCAAGACGTGCCCTCATTAAATTTCTACGACTCCATATTCCCCACATTCGACGGTGAGATATGGATCCAATGGCTAAGGATTTTGTTGGAACTCGGGCGGGAATTTTCCTGCTTGTTGCTCTCTCTTTGATATGAATACTGCCCAAACACTTCATTTTCCTCACTTTAGCACTCATACACTAAACTTACACACTTATTCAATTTACTCGTGCCCTCACAAATACCAAGATCCAATCTGAGGAGAGTTTTCTTCTTTGCGTAAGTCATTTAAACCCTTTCTGTTCAATTTTCCTTCTATTTTTCTCTTCACAAAGCCTTTTTTCCTCTCGGCCCTTCTATTTTCTCTTTATCTTCTTAGTACCCTCTTAGTACCTTCAATCCTCTCTTAGGAATAGGTAGATTTGCTTACTTGGTAGATTCTGCAGAGAATATAGAGAGCTTTAAAGCTCAATATAGAATCCCGCCAAGAGTCTCCATTAGGTATTGTAAGGAAGGAGACTGGCATACCAATAGGTAGGAATAAGAAGTAGTAATCTCGATGATTGTCTTTATAGAGGGAGGGAGGAAAATCCTAATGGGTACAGTCACTAGGGATTTCCTTAGGGCTCACAGATTAGCTCCCACCTAATGTGCCTCAAATATGTTTAGGATCTTAGGTAGTGTTGACGTCGTTAACAAGAAAATGGGCTTAAACCATACCCACCACGACATTAACTAGGTTTACAACCTTCACCACCTAAAGGGGCAGGGGTATTACTTAAAAACCAGGTACCCCAAGGTCAGACTTATCTCATGCCTTCCTGATTCCAACAAAGGCATGAACAAGGATTTCTTAATCGTTTCGGGGGAGTGGCACGATGGCCTACCCTGCTCAATGAGAGAGGAGCAACCGTGTGGGGTTTTAGGTCTAGGCTAATTACTTGAAAATCACCTCTTCTTCCTTTGATATGTTCTGTTCCCATTAGTCTACGTTATGCTTGCAACTGAATTTTTTTCCCAACTTCAATCTTGTCAACCAGGAGAGCTTGGACAAAATACTAAAGGCCGAGGCGTTCATTCACAAGGATAGACAACTAAAAATGACCCACCTAATCCTAAACTACACCCCGATCTCATCCAGCTTTCAAGCGCCAAAGTGGCAAATAAAGGCAAAAGATCCCCGCCTGCACTAGATAAGTGTTGCCATTCTGGGTTTCCTAATCGCTGATCCTATCCCTGAAGGCATAACAAAAGTAGCATTGCCATTCCAACGCATTGCCGAGGAAAAGGCAACCCCGTCCCAGCCTATGATTAAGGAAGAGGAAGAGGTCGTTGAAGTTTCTAATTCAGAAGATGACTTTAAAGTCTTCAACTGACATTTATCCCTTGAAACCCCAATTGGTGCCCTTGGCCACCTTATCTCTACCAAGCAAGCCACTCCCAAGAAGACCCTTCTACCCCAAAAGCTATGGGGATACAACGCAAGGCTAGGTCTACCCTCCAAGAGCTGCTGGAGTCCCAAGCTAGGGGAAACGCGCTAGGGAAGGTAGCTCAAACCAAGCTTCCCACCCCTCCACCCAACCAACCTTTCCAAGTTAATCCCGCCGACCATAAAAGGAAGATAAAGCAGAAACACATGGAGGTGGTGAAAGTAGGAAAAAGACACCCCTCCTAGGAGGTTGAGCCCTAGAAGGGAGCTAAACAGATCAGAACCACGTAGATGAGGTCCTCTAGTGAAGGTGAGAGGAGGGGGGACTAGCAAGCTACAATCCCAGCCTGGCCCCCTTGACCTTTAGGATGATACAAAAGTTGCTTTAACCTCCCCTCTCGAACCAGCTGCTCCAGGTGATTCCACAAAGTTCTACAATCCTCTGTGATGTGCCCTCGATCCTGGTGGTATTGGCAATGAAGGATTTGATTGTGCTTTAAGGGGTCACCTACCATCTTATTTGGCCATTTGAAAAATGGCTCGTTTTTTATTTTCTCCAAGACTTGGTGTACTGGTTCTCGAAACACAGTGTTAACCATTTGAGTGGTGGTAGACCTCGATTGCCCAGCAAAGTCTTTCCAGGGTCAATTATTGTTATATCGGTCCGACCTAAAATCCCTCCTCTCTTGAAGGATAACCTTAGTCTTCCCCTTCCCTTGTTGTTGGTCTTCCTTTATCTACTTATAGTTATCAATTCGGTCCATGAGTTGACGTACACTACTAGCAGGTTTCCCAGTCAAAGACTTCCTCAAACCATGCTCAGTAGGTAGGCCGACCTTGAAAGTTCTTATGGCCACATCATCAAAGTCACTGTCTATCTCATTGAACATCTCCCAGTACCTGTTTAAGTACGTTTTCAGGGTCTCCCCTTCTCGCATGGTCATAGATAGCAAGGAAACTAAGGGCCAAGGAACCCTACTACAAGTGATAAAGTGAGATCCCAATGCCCGGGTGAGTTCCTTAAAGGAATCTATAGAAGCTGCCCCCAGGCCATCAAACCATCTCATTGCCACAAGCCCCAAACTAGAGGAGAACACTTTGCACATCAAGGCCTCATTCTTAAAGTGGACAGCCATTCTCTGTTCGACCATTGTACATGGTGAACGTTGGCTGAGCAAACCATTGAAGAAGTTTTCCTCCTTCAATTCTGTGTATGAAAGGCGACCTGGAAATTTAGTTTAATGCCTTGCTCATAGCGTCATTTCCCAGGCCTTTACGAAACGGGCTCCTAGCCAATCAAATACAGGTTGCAAAATGAGGTGTCAACACTCTCTATGGTGGAAAATTTGCTAATCATTGATAAGCAGCTAAAATTTATAATAGATTTGTTTCTATTTTTATTTAGTCTAAGAAAAAAATGTTTTACTTTTCACTTTTCCAAAAAACGAAAACTGAATTGATTTGTTATTCTCTTTGAGCTCTTCGATGCTCAGTTTTCTCCATGTAAATTATACACACTCAATAGGCACCACAACACGTCACTTTCTGTCAACAAAATGACAAACATTGTAGTCCCTAAGAGCATCCACATTGGTGAAGCTATTTTTTTAGCTATTTGACACCACAAAAAGCTACTTTATCTATTTTACCTGCTCACTTTACAAAACATCTAGCATCAATGGATCTATTTTAGCTTTCAACACAATAAAATAATATAAACATTACAATAAAATAATATATCTATTACAATAAACTAAATAACCACCGCGCCCTAAACCCAATCACACCCAACAACCACCGATTGCCACCATGTACAACCCATTACCAAAAAAACACCACTCAATTTGATCAATGGCATAATCCACAACCATTGCCAACTAGGAACAACCACCTAACAACAACTAGCAAGCCAAGAATAACCACCCACAACCATTGCCAAAAATCCAAATGAGCCAAAAACCACCACACAAATCACCACCAACACAGCCACACCACCACTAACCCACGAAACCCAGCCAAACCGCCACCATGAAAGCCACAAAAACCCACAAAATCCAGCCACACCACACCAATGCCGAATTCCTCTGCCTCGTTTCTACCTTGATCGGTCTCGCAACGCTCTTGAGTTCGATGAAGGTAGTGCTAGTGGAGTTAGTTGGGAACAAGGTTTGGGTGTGGTGGGGGATTGTGTTGTAGGCAAGATGACTTGGCGAGAGGATGACTAGGAGAGAGATGGGTTGGTAAGGGGGCTTGGGTCAACAATGGAGCTTGGGTTGGCGGTGAGATGAAGGACTAGGCTTGTTGGCATTGGGTGAACGGTGAGATGGAGGACTGGGCTTGTCAACGAGAGAGCTTGGGTGAGCAGTGAGGACTGGGCTTGTCGGTGAGAGTGGAGAAAGAGAGAGCTTGGGAGAGATGGTGAAGAGAATAACTAGAACCAAGGAATAAAAATATATATATATATATATAGATAGATAGATATATATTATTTTAATGAGAGAGATAATAAAATATACTATTTGATTTTAGCTTTTGAGCTACTGTAGCTGAGTAGGTAAAATTTTTACCTATACCTCCACCAATGTGTTACACTTTTTGTATATGGTGGTGCTAAAATAGCAATTTAACTTTTTAGCATCATCAATACTAATGCTCTAACAAACGAACCACAATCATGCATTCCACAATTCATTTCACATTTATTTTTGCTTTTGGAATATAAACACTATGGTCCCTACCAAAATGGAAAAATATCACGTACGCCTGTTTTTTTGCTTTTGGAATTGCCCTTCGCCCCTTTGGTCACATTTTGTCTACTAAACAATATGACTGAATACTAAATGCAAGAATTATAGTTATACATTTGCTACTTTTTCTCTCTCTCTCTCTCTCTCTCTCTTTTTGAAAACTGCTTATTTAATATTTTACAAAAAATATGGTAAAATATACTTGTGCTTTAAAATAGATAAAACTAGTCGCTAACCCGTGCAATGCACAGAATAGTTAAATAAAAGGACAATTAACCAACATCACGTTAAGGTAAAAGAATTAGTGAGAGACTGATTTGCCCACCAAGAATTTAAAAGAAAAAAAGATTGATATAATAAAATCTAAGAAATTTAGAAATAGAAAATTGGGTTAATAATATGCATATTACAGACATTTTGCTAGTTAGCGTTTTAAAAAAAAAGAAGATCTGTTATAATTAAATAAAATACAATGGGAAGAAATATTTAACTTCTATGCTTTTTATAGTTTAGAAGTGTTGTCTAACGTAGAATGTTATTGGGTTGTAAGAAAGATTTTTATAAAATGTTAATACCATATATATGTGCTTATATTGTCAATGTCTCACTGTAGATGCATAGTTACTGAAACCTACAAAGTAATTTACAATTCTTAAATTAATAAAGCAAAATTCCCAAAAGTTATATATAAACACACACTCAAAACTGATATAAACTACAAAGATAAAAACAAATCTTATTTAGTTATAGTAATAACAATATAAACAATTCAAAACATGGAACATTATCAAATTTATAACACCTAATTCCATTATCTTTTACGTTGAATCCAAACAAATAATTAATTGAAATTAATCCAAACAAATAATTAATCAACCAAAATCAAAGCTTTAATTAAGAAAACAAAAAATCACATGAATTAAAATAAAAATTCTCAATAAGGTAAGAACATATAAGGTAAAGAATTAAGATCAACCTATTGAGATGCAAAAACCAAAAACCCCAAAACTTAAAGCTTCCAAATTTTATAGAATCCCCAAATTCTACTTCAAAACCAAACAAAACCCTTCAAATTCAAAAAATTCATATATAATATACCAAATAAAAATTTACCACACCTTGGACTGGAAGACATAGGTTGCAGCTTTGATTTTTCTCCAAAAAATAGAGATGCTTCATCTGCCATATACAATATAAAATAATTATTAGAAATTTCAACTCAAAAACCAAACCCATAAAAATACTATCAAAATATAGAGATTAACCCAAATACTTAGAAGAAAATCAATTCTAAATATAATAAAACAATAAGATAGAATTAAAATTTTAGGCACATATGAAAGCAAACAAAAAAGACAAAACCTACCCTTTTTTTTTTTCTTTTTCTTTTTTTTTTAAATTACGTGAGTCTCTCTCCTTCTTATTTTTTTAATCTTAAAGTGAAGTTAAGTTTAGGGTTTTAAGATGGAAATTGCTAGGGTTTTAAGGAGAGAAGAGAGAGTCAGACCAGGAGTCTCTCTCTTTTTTTCTTAATCCTAAAGTTTTTTTTTTTTTTGGTGAGTCCTTTTTTTTTTTTAATAAAATTCTAACGTGTTATGTGAGTTTTTTTTTTTTTGAAACCTAATTTTTGTAATTATTTAATTTTGGTATTTTTATGTAAAAAACGTTATTTTAGGTCTAGGTGATTTATTTCCTTGTTTTTAGGTTCTTTTAATGTTTTTTAGGTCAAATTTGGTTTCTATTATAGTTATGTATTAATTAGGGCTTATTTTAAAATATATTTTCTTGTCTATCAAGTTTTATGGAGCCCTTAAATAGGCTTCCAAGTTTGTATACGTTTTTTAATATTATTGATATTAATAAAAATTCAAACTTTTGTCTATTTTATTTTTCTAGTGGATTCTATATAAGATATAAAACCTAAAATAAAAAGAAAAAAAAAATAGTGATGATGTGGAAAATTGTGAGAGTTTCAGAGACTTCGGTTATATATATATATATATATATAGATAAGTTTTTAAATTGATAAAAACTAAAATTTTTTGCTCCCTTACTGTTAATGCTGTGGTACAAAGATTGTATTGCTAACTTTTGATAGTCTGCACTATGGTTCAGATATTGATGAGTGCAAAAATTCTCCCTCACCCTGCGACAAAAACGGAAGATGCATCAACCTTCATAATTACTATTGTAAGGAGGGGTACGAACGAGATACAACAGGTTGCCATCCAGTCAGCCAATCTAATGATATCATTGTTGCATTGTGTAATTATATATAGGACTACTATTATTTTTATTATTAACAGAATATTTGTGTGATGCATCATGCGTGGATTAGAATAACAAAAAATATATATATCTATATATATATATATATACATTTAATCAAATATGTTTTTTTACATGTCAAAAAAAATATTATCTTTTTGAAAATCATTTGTAGTCCTAATGATGCCGAATCACAATCAATAAGCTTTGTCACTCAACAAATAGAAATATGCTAAAAAATAACTCAGTTTTAATTAAATAAAACTATAAACTCTTTCAAATAAATATATTAAATTAATAAATTTACATTGAAAGCTTAGCAGCTCCTCCCGCCCCACCTCACACAAAAAAAAAAAAAAAAAAAAAAGATTTACTAATTAATGAACTTTGTTAAATTAATTATTGGTATCATTAATAAGTGAAATCAAAATACATACTGATTTAGTCTTTTCTTGTCTTTTTTCCCTTTTTTTATAAGAACGATAGAAAGATAAGAAAATGAAAATTTTAGGAGAAAGGGGAAGAAAGAATTCTAAAAGCTAGATTATTTATAAAAATAAATATAAAAAAACTATAAAAAAAAAAAGAAAAAAAAAAAGCTAATTGCTAAATTATTTGCAAAAAAAAAAAAAAATTGAGACAAATACACACTACAATTTTTTGGTCCTCGTATATTTTTAGTTTCAATTATCGTCTTATACATTTAATTAGGTCAATATCATCTTTAAAACTTCCAAAAGAAGTTCCTTTAATTTTTCAATCCTTTCCCTCAACTCAATATGAAGTCATTTTATGCCTATAAGTTGATTTAGTTAAAGGTAAAATTGATTTGATTTTTAAAATTGAGGGATGAAATTGACATAATTAATAAAAAGAGATAAAATTGATAAAATACAGTATATGATGGAGAAAGAAATTGAAACTTATATAGTAAGGTATAATATGGCCAACATAATGCTCTCAATCCATTTAATCAGTACCTTCCCTTTGCTCTCTTCCATGCTCTTTCAAATTTTCTTCCTATCAAACGCATCAAAAACTATTAAATATGTCAATTTCTTTCAACCTAAAGTGACACAAACTCCCCTACCAAACGCACTTATCCTCTTCTTCTTCTTTTTTTATTTTCTTTGCTGAATTGCTCCGCTTCTTTAAACTAAACGACAAACGTAAAGTCTGTGGTGTAACTTTTTTTTTTTTTATTTGTCTGTGATGTAACTGTAGAATCGATCAAAACGGAGAAATATCTCCAACTTTATTGTCACGTTAGTCACACTTTTGTTGGAGAAATTGACACGGTAATAAAAGAAAGAATCAACTTTATCCTCTTTTTATCTATCTTCTCTGTTTAGTTTTTTCAGTTGGACTCGATTTAAAAGCTACAATAATAAAACATTCTTTATGGTTATGATTTTTCTCAGCCAAGACATATATGTCATATACTAAAAGGGCACAACCTTTAATTAGCTTTAAACATTTAAAAGTTGAAAAAGAACTGTTCCTCTTTATTTTCTAGAGACTCACAAAAAATTGAAGCTCTAATGGCTGCTGTTGAATATATATATATATTTTTTTAATGTAACGATGATATTAAATATTAGCATTGATACACCATGTTGAATATGCTAGTTTGGATGCGGAAGTGAAAGTGAAAGCATAGAACACAATAACACACGAGGATTATGTGGTTCAGCCTAACGGCCTACATCCACAGAGGAAACCCTAAAGGGCTACATCAATAATATATTATAGTGTAGTACAAATCTTGCGTTACAATAAATCATAACATGTGTATATATAGTAGATTAAACCCTAGACTAATAGACTTTTAGTACAAGTAGGAGAGTTGGCTTGCACACAAAGTAGAATTAGGGTTAGGCCTATGCTAATGGGCTAATATATCTCTAACACCCCCTCTCAAACTCAAGATGGAAGCTTGATGAAATCTTGAGATTTGATCAGGTTGAGAAGATCCCTTGAATGAAGTTTGGCTCTGTGACGATAGTTTGAGGAAGGCAATGGTCTTACAATGTTGATGCGACTTCTAACAGTGGCATGACTATACTAGAGAGTTTTGACGGCAGCAATAGGAAGCCAAAGAAGATGAACGTAGCGAAAAAACACTGAAGGAGACAAAGATTGCTCTTAAATATACCGTAAGGACAGAAAACCATGGCCACAAGAAGGTGGCTCTAATATCATGTTAAATATTAGCATTGATACACCATGTTGAATATGCTAGTATGGATGCGGAAGTGAAAGCGAAAGCATAGAACACAATAACATACGAGGATTACGTGGTTCAGCCTAACGGCCTACATCCACGGAGAAAACCCTAAAGGGCTACATCAATAATATATTATAGTGTAGTACAAATCTTGTGTTACAATAAATCATAACATGTGTATATATAGTACATTAAACCCTAGACTAATAGACTTTTAGTATAAGTAGGAAACTTGGCTTGCACACAAAGTAGAATTAGGGTTGGGCCTATGCTAATGGGCTAATATATCTCTAACACCCCCTCTCAAACTCAAGATGGAAGCTTGATGAAATCTTGAGATTTGATCAGGTTGAGAAGATCCCTTGAATGAAGTTTGGCTTTGTGACGGTAGTTTGAGGAAGGCAATGGTCTTGCAGTGTTGATGCGACTTCTAACAGTGGCATGACTATACCAAAGAGTTTTGACGGCAGCAATAGGAAGCCAAAGAAGATGAACGCAGCGAAAAAACACCGAAGGAAACAAAGATTGCTCTTAAATATACCATAAGGACAGAAAACCATGGCCACAAGAAGGTGGCTCTGATACCATGTTAAATATTAGCATTGATACACCATGTTGAATATGCTAGTATGGATGCGGAAGTGAAAGCGAAAGCATAGAACACAATAACACACAAGGATTACATGGTTCAGCCTCAACTTGTTAGAGCCGCTACTCAATAATCTTCGACATTTTGTATTTACTGTTTTCGTTACTAAGTTGGAATCTCCTTCAAGCTCAAACTGATCCTGTAAAATGAAGTATATGTGTATTATAAAAATATTATTATATGAATTAATATACTTAGTGACAACAAAGACAAGTTAGACGTTATTAATATAAATTTACCGCGATATTCTGAAGCACCACATCTCTAGTAGCAGCATCAACACTATTATCCATATCAAACAATTGACAAGTGCAAAATTTGAACACAATTGCTACTAACTCAACACAACAAATGACCACATTAATATCCATATCAAGTTCAAGATAAGCACAAAACATCTCAATAATAATTACTACTAACTTTACATATTATAGTCCACACCATTATCCATATCAAACAATTCACAAGTGCTAAATTTGAACACAATTGCTACTAACTCAACACAACAAATGACCACATTAATATCCATATCAAGTTTAAGATAAGCACAAAACATCTCAATAACAATTGCTACGTAGACAAGCATAAAACTTTAAGACAAGTATAAAACTTTAAGACAATCACATAACATTTAAGACAATTGTTATGAACTTTGCATATCGTAATCCATATCAAGATCAACATCAGGTATGTCATGCTCTTCATTTTGATTAGCGTCTCTTGAAGTTCCACCTTCAGGAATAATCTCAGTTTCAACATCACTCATACAATACTCAATAATATTGTCTTCAACATTGATAGGGACAATATCAACAATTGCTTCTTGTTGGAATGCGTCACTATCTTTTGTATTATCATTGGATTCTCCGCTCTCGACTTTTGGGACATCAAACACTCCCCTATGTTGAATGCATTGCACAATTTTCCAAGGGTCACGCAATTTCGTATCTTGAAGGTAGAAAACTTGTTCCGCTTGACTAGGAAGTATAAAAGGGTCATTTTGATACCATCGACTTGTAACATCAATGCTCGTGCAATGTGCATCAATACCATCCTTCGACCATTGGTATCAATATTATACCATTCACACTGGAACAAAACAACTTTATGGCGAAACATATATTCTAATTCTCAAATTTTGTACACTTGACCAATAGAAGTCGTGCATTTCTCCCTCATGGTCCCCTTCGGTACATACACCACTGTTTTGGGTTACACGACGATTATCTAGGTCCCTTGTATGGAACTTTACACCATTGACCATACAAACAGTGTACTCCTTCACATATGGCTTAGGACCATTTGCTAATGATCATAACTATTTAGTAGCTTCTGATGACTCGTTAACTTTCAATCTATTAATCTATAATGACATACAACAAGTGATATCCTCTTAGTAATAAGCAATAACGAATAAATTTAAATGTTTAAATTTATTAGTGTGTGATTAAATTTCAAACGTCTTACATGTTCTCTAAACCACTTGGGAAACTCTTGTCGTTGGATTTGAGTTATGCCTTCTCCAGTAGGATTATGCAATGTGTTTTTGTGTTCTCTGTTAAAAATAAAGTGATTTATTTTTAGCTAAGCATTGCAAATAATATTCAAAACTTGATTAAATAATATATGCATATGAAATCACATACTTTAAATAAGGCTCTAGCTCAGGACTATTATACAGCAAGTACCAATGAGCAGTATCAAGCAATGCACGAGACAAGTCACCATCATTCCGCCTACCACCTGTAGGTCGGGCAGTCTGTGAAAAAACTATCAATCATTCGCTAGATTCACCAAAATCTTTATTTCTTTCTCTTCGGTTATGCACAGTTTCGATCCCATCAATATACAAAGACTAGTTGTTAATATATTCTTTAAGAATGTAAGCCTCTGCAATCGAACCTTTTGGTCGAGCTCGATTGGAAACGTATCTTTTCAATTTTCCAAGGTACCTACGAGGAAAAAATACACACAGAATGTGATTTTATATCACGTGGAAAAAATGCAATTGATGAATGCATCAAAAGATCTAGTTGCCTTTCAATTGGATACATCCACCGATATTGTACCAGGCCTCCTAGAATTGCTTCTCGAGGCAAGTGAACAGCAAGATGGACCATAACATCAATGAGTGCGACGCTAGGATCGTCGCCTTAGTGTCGCCGAGCCGATGCATCGTTGTATCAGCGACGATGGCAAGCTCTGATTCTGATTCTGATTTGGCGATCTCTAATTCGGGGGTTGGGTTTAGAGTTTGAGGGGTTTGGGTTTGTGTTTGGGTATGTGTTTGAGGGAAAGGGAGACAATCCAAAAAAGAAGAAAGTGAAAAAAAAAAAATAAATAGGCTGAAGCTCATATAAGTATAAAGCCTTTAGTGACGAACTCTGATTCGTCACTATTGGCTGCCTTTAGCGACGAAATTTTTCGTCGCTAAAAGTTTATTTCGTCGCGGTAGCTCAATTTTTTGGCGCAACAAACTTTCGTTGGCGCTTGAGTTCTATAAAGCTTTTAGTGACGAACTTGGATTCGTCACTAAAGCATACTTTTAGTGACGAATTCGAGTTCTTCACTGAAAAATGTATTCATATGTTTTACACTTACATGTTTCTAGCAACGAAATCATATTTCGTCACTAAAAGTATGCTTTAGTGACAAATCCGAGTTCATCACTAAAAACATATACGGGTAAATCTATTATTGTTTTTAGTGACGAAATTCATATTTCGTCACTAAATCATACTTTTAGTGACGAAATATGATTTTGTCGCTAAAAACATATAAGTGTAATACCTTTATTTTTTTAGTGACGACTACTTTTCATCACTAATACTTACTTATAGCGACGAACGCATTTTCGTCACTAAAACTATCCACAGCAATACCTACAGTGATGAAATATTTCGTCACTAAAAATTTCAACTTTTAGCGACGAAAGATTACGTCACTATAGATTAATTAAGTTGGTGCCAAAGTTTCCCTCCTTGGTGCTTATTTTTCAGATCACAATAGCGACGAAATTTATTTTTCGCCACTAAATGTAATAATTTTTTTTCATTATTAGTGACGAAATTCATATTTCGTCACTAAAGCTGTATTTTTAGTGACGAAAAATATTTCCTCACTAATTTTCGTCACTAAAAATACATTTTTTTGTAGTAATTCATTTGAGTTTTGAAATAGTTTATGTATAATTGGAGACATATGATTCACAATTGTATCATTTGTGATAGTGTTATAGAGCTCTAACTTATACTGTGGAAAGTTCAAAATGTTTACTTATCTTTATCATAAGAAAGACAAAAAAAAAAAAAAAAAAAAAAAAAATCTTTAGGCTTCGTTTGGAAGGAGGGAATGAAATGAAATGAAAAAGAATGAAAAGAATAATTTTAGAATATTCTTCTCTTCTTTTGTTTGGGAGTTTTAATGGAGGGAATGGAAAGCCCATTCCTTTGTTTCGGAGTTTAAGTGGGAGTGAATGGAATGGGTAGGAGGGAACACTCATTCCTCTTTATTCCCTTAAAGCCTCAAATTTTCATTCCCCCAAAATTGAGAGGAATGGGAGGGAATGAAATTATATTTAATGATTTTTTTTACTAAAACTCCCAAATACCCTTATATATTCAATTCTTTATTTTAAAATAGGGGTCTAATAGTAATATTGTCATAAAATGATTCCATTCCATTCCCTCCATGTTGCTCCTAAACAAGATTACTTACATTCCATTCATTTTCAGTCATTTCCATTTGTTTATTTTAAAATATCCAATCAAGGTTACTTAATTCCATTCCATTCCATTCTTTTCCATTCCTTTCCCTTACTTAAATACATTCTATTCTATTCCATTCATTTCTATTCTCTTATGATCATTCCATTCCATTCCCTTATGAACTCCCAAATGGAGCCTTAGGTTCAACACTATACAAATATGTTTATCATAAAAGATGTGTGTTCATGTCAAAACATGACTTACCTTTACTTACCTTGTAGCACCTTAGCACCTATGGCATTATGAATGGGCATGGGAATGCATGTTCATGACATCAAAGCAAGAAACAAATATAAAACCCTAATCTAAGCATGTTGAAGACAAACAAGCACATAAGACAGAGACTTAAATACATATAAACATAAGAAAAAGATTTAAAAAGAGACAAAACATGTGAAACAAGCAAACAAACAACATAAGAAATCTGAATTAGGATTTCTGGGCAAGCACCTGTGTACGCAGGGTTTAACTTGTGTATGCATGCTCACGGCATGCGTGCATGGACTTATTCAACAACCCTAACCCAGAAATGTGAAATAGGAAACAAAACATAAACAAAAAATCCTAACTCTAGCAACCAAACATGCTTTGAACAAAAATAACTACAAAACTAACCTAAGAAAACATGCATAAACCTAAACTAAGCAAAGAAATAAGATTAAAACAGAAAATAAAAAAGAATGGGTTGAAGCTTGATACCTGAAAAAGGAGTTCCTAAGCTTTGATTTTGACAATTTCCTTCAGTCAAATCTATTACAAGTCATTAAACAAGCGATTAGCAACGTTAAACTAAAAGGATTGGGGCCAGAAGAGGTCCTAATCAAATAAAATTGACTTAAGGGTGTTTTGTAAAAAACTCCCTTTTGATTTACTATTTTTCTAGTGAATCTTAGGTTTTTCCCCGTAGGATTTCTATATATTTTGAAAATGTACCATGTAAGACTTTTTATAGTAGAAAAAATGGGGCTTGGAATAGTTTGTAGACAATGTGGGATTTATTCCAAACCTCAGCTATTATTACAAAAAACTTGAATTTTCTATGCTTCTAAAACCCTAGTTGCATACATAAGAATGTGTTTACGTGTGCATGCTTTGTCCCACATACGTATGCTGCTACCCACGTACGTGGGTCGAGGGCCACTTTAGTCTTTTATTTCCAAAAATAGATTTTTGTTTATTTAAATGGTTATATTTTTCATTTTAACACTCCTCAAGTCAATTTGATATCTGATTGGGCTTTAAACTGGCATTGGGCCTTAGAGTTTGAGCATCATTAGGGAACGGGGGCCTCAGTCATAAGGGGTACAAAATGTGGAATCTATAAAGACAATAACACGACTCCACCCATACACATGGGTTTGGCCCAATACCAAAAACGGGCCGGGGGCACGGTCTCTCACAAATAGTGGGTTGTTAAAAAGTATAAAAGAAGAGTCTAAGAGTCCATTTGGGAGCAACTTATTTAGTTGAAAATGAAAATTTTTTGTTGAAAGTACTATAGATAAAGCTAAAAAGTAGTTGAAATAGTACAAACCTATGAATAGTACCAAAAAGTGCAATGGACCTATGAATAGTAGCAAAAATAAGCTAAATATTTAAAAAAAAAAAAAAAAAAAAAAAAAAAACTAGCTTTTTAAGCTAATGTCAAACACAACCTAAGTTAGCACTCAATGTAGCCAGTGCATCAGTACACTAATTAACTTCTCTATGCATGTGTTTAATCTAAGTTCTAGGAATGAGCATTAATAGGTTATTGCAATTAGAGAGTAAAAGTTCCAATAGATGGTTAGCAGAGATGTTTTTCATAAGTTGAAATGATAGATAGTGTCATGGCTCGAACCCAAGCAGGTCCAAAGTATGAGAAAAAGAACCATCAAGAATAATGGTAAGGGTTTTTTTTTTTTTTTTTTTTTTTTGTNGAGAAATGAAGAGAAAGAAATGGGTTTGATTCAAATCTGATATGGATTTTTTGTGTGTTTGATTCAAATCTGATGTATTTTTATGTTTTTTTTTATGTTTTTATTTGATTTGGTATTTTTATGTTTTAAATTTTGTTTTTATGTTTTTTAATTTTGTTAAAATTAATAAATTAATTTTTTTAATTTATATGCTGATGTGTTATGGTGATGTGACATTTTTTATAATATTTTAATTGCTCCGATTGCCACCTTAGCTATTTCCGTCGGTTGACTGACGGAAAAGACTAAAATGAAACGCGTAAATTGGTTTTAGAGACTAAAAGTGAAAAAAATAAAATGTAGGGATTAAAATGAAAAAACTCAAAACGTATGGACTAAAAGTGATTTACGCCATGAATATAACATTGACTTGACTTGTATTGGATGCTTCTTTCTGCAAAGTATTCCCAAAGTAATTTAATCAGAGAAACAAACAAACAATTACTTTAAAAAATGTATTGGAACTTGTGGTTTGTTAATTTAATCAAATATTAATTCATGTCCAGATTCTAATTGCATATACAGTACACCCCTACAACGATAAAATCATGAAATTGCGAGACTATATAGAAAAGGAAATAGTTATTTTAGACTACAACTTGATCAAAATACCAGACTTCGACGTAGATTCTTTTGCTTGGCATTGTGATATGAATTTAGATCCTTAATTTCAATTATTATAAAATTTACATGTGTACTATCTTATGCCAATCAATGGGTACGTCCTTAAAGTAAACCAAGCCAAGCCTATTGTGCATTTGTAATTCAAAAAAAGATATAGGCCCGTTGATAGAGTTGTTAAATAATTTATTTTTAGTTTTTAAACAACATTACGCACATTTTCATACACTTTTTCACTTACATGTATTTTATAAAACTAAAAACAACATTACTCAAACTCTTTTACCAAATGGGCCCATAGTCATGTTTGAACTTTGAATGATGGAGCTCAAAGTCATAATTACATAGAGAATAAATAAATAAAAATAAAATTTGGCAAAAAATTTAAAACAAATTAATGCTCAAGAGCCATGTAGTTAAGTACAGCAACATAACTTGCTCTCTAATGAGAATCAATACCCTCCTTATTACTTTAACTATCGAATTATAAAAAATTTTTAAAGTCCTTTTTTTAAGCATTAATGGAAGGTGTGGGTTAAAATAATAATAAATATTCACCAAAAGAGTTAAAATAATAATAAATTTCACCAAAAAGAGTTTAAATAATAATAAATGTTCACCAAAAAAGAGTTTAATTAATAATAAATGTTCACCAAAAAGAGCTAAAATAATAATAAATATTCAATTATAAGCATTAATAAGAAAAAAAATGCATAAATACAACAATTCATTAACTAGTATACACAAATTGAAAGTGATGGTGTGTGTTTTTTCTAATTTGTGCATAATTCTTTTTAAGATGCATCTTAATGGTATTGATTTAAGAAATACTTTTAAAAAATTTTTATAAGAAAAAAAAATTCATTGGCAACTTTTTATATTTACTATTTTCTTAAAAGGGTCATGCTAACGAGTGCCCTTAGGGCACTCATTAATAATCCATTTTAGGAAAGTTTTGATACAACTTTTATGGAAAATAAAAAAACAGTCAAAATATTAATTACTTTTTTTTTTCATTTCCCATAAAAACTTTCTTTAAATGGAGATTAATGAGTGCCCTAAGGGCACTCGTTAACATTTTCCTAAAAATAATATCAAAACGTTCTTAAAGTGGTACATTAACAAATGTCTTAAAGTTATTAATTAATGGAAACATTTTTTTTTTCAAAAGCAAATATAAAAATACATTATTATTGCTTTCTCAAAAAAAAAAAAAAAAAAAAACATTATTATTGAAAGAAATGTTGAATGTATCTTAAGTTGAATTTTTTTTCTTAATCGGAATTTTGCTCTGCACCCTGCAGTCTAAACGCTAACGTATTGGTCCAATTGTACATAAATCATAAATGTGAAACTAAATGAAACCATGCAACCAAGCAATTCTATTTTCGGTAAGTGGTCCTTCAATATCCAATCCAACTCTTTGATTCAAACATGGTGCTTGTTTCACTCCATAGCAAGAGCATTGATATCTATATTTAATATTGGCTTTCCAACAAAGCTGAAAGCTTCTCTGTGGGCTTTGAGTTTAGGGGGTACATTGAAAACGATGATCAATTAATCACAAACGTACGTGATTCGTGAGGACCGAGACAAAGAATCATACTCATTTTATTTTTTTATTTTTTGTAGAGTAAAAAAGAGAGATATGGGAGCAGAAGAAGACTCAGGAATGCCTAGGATGTCAGTAATGAAAATTACAAAACAAAACAAAACAAATCAATTCAATTCATTATTATTAAACAATCAAGAACCAAACACATGACACAACATCTTCAACGGCACGAACCACTTCATTTATTAATGTGAAGTAAAAATTAGACGGTGACACTCACATACCTTATTTGTGTGAGACTCTTTTAAACATAAGCTGACATTTAAAGAGAAAAAAGTTGCTTTAATAATTATGTCTAATTATTAAAGAGTTGCTTATATTAGAGTCCTCGCTCACACTAAGATTAGTGTTAAGTTTTAATAATTATGTCTAATTACTAATAATTATGTCTAATTATTAAAAGTTAATGGCAATTGTTAACAAGCCATAATAAAAAAGTTTTGACATTAGTTTTGTGAGAAATATAAAAAATTTTCAAAAAAATTAATTATTTTATCATTTTCCCAGAAAATGTTCTTAAAAATAGTTCTTAAGCTAATATTCTTAAAGCATTTGTTAATATTTCCCTTATTAAAAAGTTGCTTATGTTAGAGTGGTCACTCACACCAAGACTAGCATTAAGTTTTTGAATTGCTTATTTAGTGAATAGTTTGAGCAATAGTATCAACAAAGCCTTGTGATATACATGATATTACTTACTACCGTTATTTAGCGTGGGTCGGTGAGTCCACAATGAAAATCCTTTATTTAATATTAAAAATAAAAAAAAAAAGCATCGAGTTTTGTCTAAATTTTGTTTAACTTTTATTTTAAAATTTTTCTGAAAATTAAAAATTTCAATCATCTCCTCTCTCTCTCTCTCTCTCATGTTGCTCTCTCTTCTCTTCAAACCCATTCTCTTCAAGGCTAAAACCCATGGTCATGAACACCATCACTAGAGCCACCCATGGCCGGACCCACTGTCTAGTCCACTGCAAGCCACCACCCACTCTCTTATTATTTCTCTTCCCTCTCTTCCTTCTTTCTCTCATTACAAATCAGCGGATGGTGTCGAGATTGGTGTTTGGGGTTTGGTTGTTTGAAGATCGGCATTTGGGGCGTGGAGATCGGCCTTTGACGTAGTGGAGATCGGCGTTTGGGGTTTCTATGGGCCATGCAGATCAGTGTCGGCATGGTGGAGATTGACGGGTTATGGAGGTTATGGGCTGTGTGGGTCGTGTGGTGGAAGTTTTGGGATGTGTGGGTCATATGGTAGAGGTGGGTTGTGTGGCGATGGTGGTGGCAGTTTCTGGGTTTGGTTGGATGGTGTCGAGATTGGTGTTTGGGGTTTGGTTGTTTGAAGATTGGCGTTTGGGGCGTGGAGATCGGCCTTTGATGCCAATTTTCAAGCTCAGTTGAAAATCAAACCCGAAAATCAAATACCCAAACCCAAAAAATGAAACCAGAAAAACAAAAAAAAAAAAAAAAATCAAAGAACCGAGTTTGATTCAATGAGCTGAGTTTGGCTGGGTTTTTCTAGGTTTGAGATTTTGAGTTTGAGTTTGAGGTTTGGTTGGGTTTGATTCAATGAACTGAGTTTGGCTTGGTTTTTTTTGAGGTTTCTGGGTTGATTTTGAGTTTGATTGTTTGAAATAAACTGGGTTTTGTTCTTGGGTTTGATTTTCTGGGTTTGTGTTCTTGTGTTCATAGGCATTTGATTTTATTGTTTTTAATTCTGAATTCGTGTTCTTGGGTATGATTTTCTGGGTTTGGGTTTGATTTTATTGTTTTTAATTATGTTTTTATTTTTTTATTTAGTTAAAATTAATAAATTAATTTTTTTAATTTATATGCTGATGTGTCATGAGTGACGTGGCATTTTTATAATATTTTAATTGCTCCGGCTGCCACCTTAGCTATTTCCGTCGGTTGACTGACGGAAAGGACTAAAATAGAACGCGTAAATTGGTTTTAGGGACTAAAAGTGAAAAAAATAAAATGTAGGGACTAAAATGAAAAAACGTCAAAATGTAGGGACTAAAAGTGCATTTACGCCTATATTCATCAAGAATTAGTCCAGGCAGAAGCAAAAGACTGTTTTTTCATACATGGTTGAGGTTATGTATTTGTCTAGTATATTCTTCTCTATATTAAGTTTTGTGGGTTGTATTTGTAACTACCAGGCTAATACTTTAAAGGAGGTCCAACTACTCTTATTACAATTTATAAGAGTTTTGTTTTGGCATTTATTTTAAAGTATTTTTATATTTTTTTTAAGAGCAGAATTTGTAACTACCAGGCTAATACTTTAAAGGAGGTCCAACTACTCTTATTACAATTTATAGGAGTTTTTTTTTGGCATTTATTTTAAAGTATTTTTATATATTTTTTTTAAGGGCAGAAACCCCATAAGACCAATAATAATAATTAGCAGAAGAATATAAAATCACAAGACCACGTGTGATTCCAAAACTTGAATATCAATTGGAGATGACTAGATGAGTTTAATTTTAATTTTTTATTTTTTTAAGTAATGGAGAAGACAAAACAAGTTTAATATAGTAATGCTTTCAAAAAAAAAAAAGTTTAATATGGTAATTTTTATAATAGTTGAGTTGACAAGTTTTTATTAGTTTTTAGAACATTAGCTCTATATAGCTATTTTAGCTTCACCAAAACACAAAAATGCATGTTACAATAGTAGAGCCATAGCTAAAATTTTTTAGCTTCTTGCTACAGTTGGCTGTGCACTGTAGCAAGAAGCTAAAAAAAATAGCAATATTTTGTTAAACTTCTCTATCTTCTCTCATTAAAATAATATTTTCTCTTTTTCTTTCTTTCTCTCTCTTCGGCATCCCTCATCTCCTCTCTGCTTTGCCGACTAGCTCACCAGCAGTGGTGCTCATAAAATCCATATAAAACCCACCAAATCAAACACCCAACCAGAAAAACACCGGATCGGACCACTACCACCGAAGCAAAGCCGATCCACCAGGGACAGAGCTAGGATTTCAAGTGAGGGGAGCGAGATACATTCAAACCCAAATGCTTAAAAAATTTGTTATAGCCTAAACCTTCATACCGTAGCTCTAGATTAACCTAAAGACAACCATGAAAAAAAAAAAAAAAATTTAATTATTTTTTTTATCCAAGCTACTTATAAAAGAATATATACGTGTGTGTGTGTGTGTGTGTGTTTAACTGCATCAAACACTTAAGCTACAATTATCCTATGCTAATGCTTTAAGATAAATTTTATAAATCATTTAGAACCCAAATAGAAACTCACAAAAAGAATCAAAATTTAATGAAAATTTGAATAAAGAAAGTGTATTTTTTGTGAAAGCAAGGAAGTGTTGAACAAAAATGGAGCATGAAAATTCAAAACCATGCTTTATATATTTTATATTTTGCTTTTTCCCATTGGGCCAAGGGGGGCCATTGCCCCCCTTGGTCCAAGCATAGCTACGTCCCTGCAATCCACCAAACCCACATCACAAAACACCACAAAACACAAAACACAAACCCATAGAGATAGAGTAGAGAGAAAGATCGAAGCAATGCCGGTCCAAATTCCATACAACCACCACAAAACACAAACCCATATCACAAATCACAAACCCATGGCAGATCGGTTAGAGTAGAGAGAAAGATCACAAACACATGGTACAATCCATAAACCCACGCTGGCACAGAAAGCAGAAGCCTCTAGTGGTTTGTTGATCGAGTTGTGGTGGTAGGTTGCCGATTGGTTTGCAATTTTGGGTGGTTGTGTTTTTTCTTGATGGGTTTGGTAACAGTGGTGGGGGTTTGGGTTGTGATCACGGTGGCTAGGCTATGAGTTTGGTGGGTCTCAGTGAGTCAATCTTGCGATGATGGGTTGTAATCATGGTGGTTGGGCAATGGGTATTTGGCAGTGATCATGGTCGCAGGGTAGTGGATATTTGGAGGTGGCTATGGCTGGGTTGTGATGTGGGGGTTTAGGCGGCAGTGGGTTTGTTGAGTTGAGAAGAAAGAGTGAAAGTTTGATCACTTTGTTGGTTCAAAGAAAGAGAAAGAGACAGAGAGGAAGAGAGAGAAAGAGAGAATAAAAAATAATAAAGAAAAAATAAAGAAGGGATATTTAATTGAAGTGGTAAATTTTCTCAAAAAAAAAAAAATTTTTTTTGAAGTGGTAAAAAAATATCATTGTAGTGGTGGGGGCGGCGGCAGTGGTGGCGGTAGTGGCAGCGATAACGATAGCGGTTGCGGTGGTTGTGATTGTTGTTTATTGTAGTGGATATATTATTTTATTATAATGGATATATTATTTTATTATAGTATATATATTATTTTATTGTGATATTTATATTATTTTATTGTATTGAAAACTAAAATAGATTCACTGCTGTTGAATTTTTTGTAAAGTGAGTAAGTAAAATAGATAAAGTAACTTTTTATGGTGCCAAATAGCTAAATTTTTAACTCCACTGCTGTGGATGCTCTTATTTGGACTTATCATTAACATCATTTTTTTTTTTTGAAACTACCGCGATGAGGCTCTTTTTTGTTTTTAATTTTTGGTTTAGTATCATAATATTTAAAAGTGAGATTAAAATAGTGTCCTAATTTTTAGGATTTTTCTTTATGTGAGAGTTAATAAAAGTTCAAAATTTTAAATTTAAAATAAAAAAGTGTTAATTCATATTAGAGAAGAGAAAGGAAAAAACTTAAAACTTAGGAACTTTAAAAAAAATAAATTACTCTTTTAACCAGTTTGTATTATTATTATTATTATTATTTTGAGAATTAGTTTGTATTTTTTAATTTAAAATTATTTAACTAAAAGATAGGGGTATTTTAGAGAGTTTAAAATTTTATGTGAGGCTGATCAATTTGAGAAGCGCATTTCAACGTTGTTTTTTGTTTTCCAGTGGGTCCCGTGCACTGTTCACGGGACCCACAAACATTTTTTTAGCAAAACTTTCATTAAAAAGGGTTTCACGACACTATTCATACATTTAAAAATTATTTTGCTACGGTGTTTTCAATTTTCAATTTTCAATAATAAGCGATATCCATACACACCCTTAGTACGCAATATATTGAAATCCAAATAGAGAATCTCGTTATTAGTAGTATAGATAGATAGATAGATAACAATTTCTTACATTAATTATTGATTAAAATTGAACATTTCACATTTGATTTGCATATAAATTAATTTGTTAGTCATTGGGTAAGGATTAAGGAGTTGAAATCATATTTGTATTCAAATAAAATTAGAGTTTGCAATGGGAAAGAGAATTAAAAAAAAAAAAATCATTTTGCCAAATTGAAACTCAAAAGTAGTTACTATCAACAATTTTTTGTTTTTTCTCTACTTCATTACCGTCCAGAATAACAAATATGTATAAAAATTTCAAATTGAAACAGTTTCATAATTTTAATCTTTTGATAATTCGATGTCGGAAATTGAAGGGTTTGAATTTTTGAATATCTCCCTTAAAAACACTATAAGGCATCAACCAATATCACAATTTTTTTTTAATTCTCAATTTCATAAAATTCAAGACTTTAATTAATTAATAATAAAATTAAAAAATTTTAAAACCTAGTGAAGAAAAGAAACTACCTTGAGAGATTATTATTATCACCTGAGCTATTTGTTGTGGGACAAGCGTGTGAAGACACAGTCCACATCCTCGTCATGTTACCCTCCAGTCATTTTCTGAATCTCTCTGGTGATTTGACTGTAACATAGCAGATAACAAACCCTATCAGAATTAGTGAATATCCGCCACGTGTTCATGGTCATGTGGATATGTGCGTCCCGTAAACCAAGAGATTCTATCTAGTGGTACCCACTGACTTCAACCAATAAGATCAAAGGGAGCCTTATCTACTTTCACTTTTGTCACGAGGGGCTGTCACGCTGTACTTTCTTGTGGACCTTTGGGGGCAAAATTTGGCAAACAGTATATTTTTCAAAAAAAAAAAATGAGGCGCACGACATGAGTTCAAAGTTATTTAATAAGTTAGACTGTTTTTGAAAATCGACTTTGGGCTGGAAAACGAACACTACAGTGGCGTTTTTTTTAGTGTTCGTTTTTAAAAACAGTCTAACTTACTAAATAACTTTGAATGCATGCCACGCGACAAATTTTTTTGGAAATATATACTGTTTGGCAAATTTTACCACCTTTAGGGCTTCATTCATGGACTTATGGTACATGCTCTTATTTATGCATTGATTTAATTGTTGAATCATTCAAAAAAAAAAAAAAAGGTGAAAATGAGGCCCCGTTTGGTACATCCATTCAAACACACGTTTTCAGTTTTTAAATAATATTACACGAATTTTCATACATGTTTTTAAACAACAAAACATATGTTTTTAAGTGCATATACCAAACACCCCCTAAATTATTTGGGTTAAATTCTACTTTTATTTTTTAAAATTTGAAAAGCTTTTCTACCCATAAAAAAACTATTGTGTATGTTTGGTCCTTAAAATTATCATATGTGATGTGTGCATTGTAAAAAAATTTGAATATTTCAATATGATTACAAAGAAACTACCTAATTGCCTCACTTGTATGGCCCATGTAGCCTAATAACCTATGGGCTGACTATTTATACAGCAGTCACCTACTAATGGCAACTGCTTTAGCTTGGCCCATGGTCGAAAGGCTGTGAAAGTTCAATATTTGAACTTGGGCTGTGTTAGGCCCAAGTACCATAAATTCTATTTGAAAATTCTCAATTCCTTCAAAGTGCATTTGGAAAAAACTTGAAGTTGTAAACTTGTAATTTAGGTGTATTTGGATACCGCTTATTTTGTTAAAATTGAAAAATTATTGCTGAAAGTACTGAAGATAAAAGTAAAAGTTAATTGAAATAATATAGTGGGCTCATGAATAGTGCCAATAAATGCAGTAGGGCTCATGAATAGTAGCAAAAATAAGTTGAATGTGAAATAGTTTAATTTTTCATTCTTATCCAAACGCACACTTGGGATGGCTTAAAAAGCCAATTTTTTTTTTTTACTATTCAGCTTATTTTTAGTAGTATTTGTGGGTCTCATTGCATTTTTTGGTACTATTCATGACCTCACTGTACTATTTCAACTACCTTTTAGATTTATCTACAGTACTTTCAGTAAAAAGTTTTCAACTTCAACTAAATAAATTGTTCCCAAACAGTTAATGAATATGGTTATGGAAGGGAAAGTCTAGCCTGTTAATAATCATGCAATTATTTAGTAGTCTAGGAGTACAGTGATGTGATGTCCTCTTCTCTCACAAAGTGGCGGATCTCACCAATTAAATTTATGGTGAGATTCACTATTACTATGAGAATGATAAAGTATCACGTTTTTCTACTATGAAAGTATCTAACAATTTTCATAATCATTGTATAAAAGAAATTGTATGTTTCCATTTGAGGAAGTACATACAACAATAAGTTTTAGTTTAAAGTTTAAACGATGAAGACAATGTTTATAAAAAAATGAGTGGATAGTAAGAAAACATATGCATTGAATGGTATTTATATACTTTGTTGAAATATGTCAAGAGTTTTATAATTTAATCGACAACTCCTAATAATTATAATAAAAGCGTCCAAGATTCAAATTTCCTTCTTCAACTATCAATTTTTTTATTTATTTATTTTTAACATTGTTGAAATATGATGGTATAATGGGTTCTAGTTAGTTCAATAACTATAGTCTTTTTTTTTATAAATAAAATATTTGGCATGCCCTAGCAATGTATAGAATACTTTTGGTACTGAAATACTTAGAGGCTGTTTGGCATCACTCAATTTCTGTCAATCAATTTTCATCACTCATCACTCATCACTCTAAAATACCAAGGCTGTTTGGCACCATCACTCAATTTCCATCACTCAATATTTTTCACACTGTTTGTGGATCCCATACCTGTCAATTAGTTAGAGCAAAATTGTTTTGTGGGCCCCACCATTTTCTCTTTTCTCATTTCCCCTCCTTCATCCTTGTTACTCACCTAAAACACAAACCTGAACCCAGCTTCAACCACAATAACAAAAACAACAACAACAACAACAACAACAGCAACTGATACAGCTCCAACAACAACAAGAAAACACAAACCTGAACCCAGCTCCACCTCCATCTCAGCCGGCGACGTCGGGATGACGATGACGACGAGCTGATACGGAACCGATACGACCACGGTCTACGGTCTTCGTCCATCAACCGATACAGAACCGATGCGAGATCTTCGTCCACGATCTCGACTGGGACATCACGCCGAAACCCCAACCGCCGTGTTCAAGGAATGGGTATTTTGAAACCCCAAATCCAAATTTCAGTTTCCATCCTTACCTGGTCATGGAGTGTAGCTTCAGACCAAAAAATTCTGTGATGAAGAACCAAAAAAAAAAAAAAAAAGAAAGAAAGAAACCTAGAAACCCGAACCCAGTAAAAGAANTCTCAAAGCATCACCAAAATGGACTGAAGTGAAACGAATTGACAAAAGTAGACTGAAATGGACACCAATGAAGCGAAATTGTCCAAAGTGGACCGAAGTAGAACAAAATAACCGAAGTGGATGAAAAACACTGAAGTGGACTAAAGTGAACCAAAAGTACCAAACTTGATCAAAATGTCACGCTGACGTAGCTTAATAGAAGCATATCAACAAATAAATGCTACACTTCATTTTTATATATTATATAGACACTATACAGTCTCTCTGTACTTTGACCCTCTTCTTTTGTACCATACAACATTCTATAGCTGCTCAAGTTAGTTGGCTCAAGCCAGCCAATCACCATGGAATAATTGAGATAAATACAAAAATGTTAGAACCTCTTTCCCTCCCTTGTGTGTGTGTTTTGTTTCTCAAAAAAAAAAAAAAAAAAAAAAAAAAAAAAAAAAAAAAAAAAAAAAGACTATAAAGTATATGAAGAAAGCCAAGTTGCAAAATAATGATGGCTAAATAGGTCAAATTATGAAATTACTTGAGTTGGATATTAGCACTTCCATATATATATATAGCCTCAAACACTAAGAGGCTGTTTGGATGGGCAATTTTCATAACTCAATTCTTAGTTTCCATAACTCATAAATCAAAAATGGTGGGACCTATAGCTCAATATCGTTTGGCTGCACGTAACTCTGTTTCCATAACTCTATTTCCATCACTCAATTCTCTGATTTTGTGAGTTATGAGTTATGGAAACTGAAAACATTTTTGGTGTTTTCAGTTTCCAATCAAACTTCAAGTTTGGTACTTTTGGTTCACTTTAGTCCACTTCAGTGTTTTTCATCCACTTCGGTTATTTTGTTCTACTTCGGTCCACTTTGGACAATTTCGCTTCATTGGTGTCCATTTCAGTCTACTTTTGTCAATTCGTTTCACTTCAGTCCATTTTGGTGATGCTTTGAGAGGAGAGGTTTGTGTAGAAAGATGAACTGCTTCATTAACAATTATATCACTTTTTCAGTGTAATGTTCGTAAGTTCTTATAAAATTACATTTTTCTTATTTTAAGTTATAAATTTATTTATATTTGCTTTTTTTTAGGTCATTCAATAAGTATAGATGATTAATCATTTGTAAGGAGTACTGAAAACAAATTTCAATCACACATTACATTATTTACAAAATATCTCGCCTTATATAATAATTGAATGTGAAATGCATTATGTTTTCTAGACCCCCAAAAAAAAAAGGAAAAAACTTACAAAATTTAAAACACTATCAAATGACAAATATATATAGCTTAATTTAGAAAATCTAACATATTGTATTAGTTATACTTTGTTAGAAATAATCACCTCATTTTAAGTAGTGTTTAGAACTAACACTTATAAGTCTCATATACTATTTTCATTTTTCACTTAACAAAAAAACAAATTGTCAAATTTTTCCGAGCATCATAGCGGTCTATGACTTAGCCATGTTGCAGAATGGGATTGGTATATATATATATATATATATATTTTGGGTGATTGTAAGGTTGAAATTTATCAACCATCTTGTTGGCTTTATTCCGTGCCAATTTGCTTATAATTTAAGCACTTAGTAACCCTGTATTTAGGTGGGATCATTGTAAGGGTAGTGTGTGAGAAGATGTGAAAAAAAGCTCAAGTATGTGCAAGAAGGCAAAGTTACGCGGCTAGGACTCACAGCTAACTCGCGGCTTGCAAGCTGCCAAATGCTGGCACATGAGATGCACACAGGGAAGCTGAAGGGTCACGCCCGCTGTCGCACTACAGGACAAAAGTTCCAGGCTGGCTAGGCCGTTACGTCGCGACTTGAACTCGCGACTTGGACAAGCTGCAAAGTCAAGCCGCCAATCAGCCCTATTTGGCAAAAACTAACTCTTTGTATTCCAAACACACACCACTATATATAGACCCTTATACCCACTAAATTGACAGAGCTTCTAGAGAGAATTTTTGTGAGAGAAACCCTAAAGAAAAACAAGATTGCCTCATCCCAATCTTTACCTTAGAGACTCTTAAATTCTTCTACTCTTTCCTCTCCATTGTCACATCCTTGAGAGGTCATTGACCAAATCCTTATCTCACCACACCATCGTCTGTGAGAAGGTTCATTTGGTGCTAAGGGAAGAGTTTGGAAGGAACCAATATACATTGGTTGATGCTGATGTATAGTAGCGGAATCGAGAAGCTAAAGAAGAAATAGGTTCGGCGTAACCTCGTTGGAGCAAGAAGCTTGGAGGGCTTAGGTACTTGGTAGATTAGCTTGAGGGTCTTTGTANATCATGTTCCGCACATTAACTGTTTGATATAAAGCTTGAATTGGTAATTTTGTAATTGGGGGTCCAAACGTTCAAAGGTGTTTTACAGGTTTTTGAACTTTCAATTGGTTTCAGAGCGGGTACACTTGTTGTGGTTTAAATATCTGAGTGTGATCCTTAACCACTTTTTGAGATGGATAGGTCTCAATCCTTAAATGTTCTACCTTTTTTGATGGTAACAATTATGCCTTCTGGAAAGTTAGAATGAAAGCATTCCTATACTCTATTGATGACACCATGTGGGATGCGGTTGAAATATGTTGGACCAGGCTGGAGGCTAAAAAATTCACCTGGGATAAGGTAGCTCTTGCAGCAGCCAATGCTAATAGTAAAGTTTTAAATGCTATTTTTTGTGGTGCGTCTCCTGATGAATTTCACAAGATTTCTCATATGACCATAGCCAAAGAAGCTTGGGAGATTTTGGAGACTACATATGAAGGTACTAAGAAAGTGAAGGACACAAAACTCCAAATGCTTACCACCAAGTTTAAAGAGCTCAAGATGGGTGAAGATGAATCGTTTGATTCATTCTATGGGAAGCTTAACGAAATTGTCATTACTAAGCTCAATCTTGGTGAGAAGATTGAAGATACTAAGGTGGTGAGAAAAATCTTGAGGTCCTTTCCTGAAATCTTTAGAGCAAAAGTCACAGCCATAGAAGAGAGTAAAGACCTAGATGAGATCAAAATTTAGGAGCTGATTGGGTCTCTCCAAACATATAAGCTTGGACTACCTTCTCACAAAACGAGTAAATCGCTTGCTCTTAAAACCATCACCGAAAGAATGGATGATCCTTCCGAAGAAGATGGAATGGACAAGGAAGTAGCATATCTTGCGAAAAACTTCCGCAAATTTCTGAAAATGAAGAACAGTGGGAAACCATTCAACAGAGGAAAATTTTCATCTTCAAGAGGTGATAGGAAAGAGCTTACGAGGAAAGAAGGGAAGGATTTTCAATCTCCTTCAGACATTGTGTGTTTTGAATGCAATGGCCATAGGCATCTCAAGAAGGAGTGTCCAAATTTCTTGAGAGGGAAAGGCAAGGTGTATGCCACAACGCTAAGTGATATAGACTCTTCAAGTTCTGATTCTGAAGAGAGTTGTGACGGAGAAGGAAACTACTCTGTCTTCATAACCATTGCACATAGGGAGTCATCAGATGATTTGGGTTCGCTTGTGAAAGAACTTGGCAAATATTTTGATTTGGAGTCCATTGGGATTGTTGAAGAATCAAAGGCTGAACAAGAAGAAGATACATCTAGTCTTCAAAAGAATTACGCCTTGCTTCTTGAGAAATCAGGTGAGTATACCAAGGTAGCAAAGGCAGCTGTGAAGAAGATGAAGAGAGCCGAAGAAGACTACAAAAGTTTGCTGGTAAGATACAAGGAGGCAAAGTGTGAGATTGAAGCATTTAATGGTGAGCTATTAGAAGCTTACACAAAAGTGAGGTTTCTTGAGCAAGAGGTAGTGCAAGCTCATGCCAAGGTAGATAGAGTCTCCTCCAGAAAACTGGAAGACATTATTTCATCTCAAAAACATGCCTCAGATAAGTCTAGTTTAGGATACACTAGAGGAAGTAGCTCGTCAGCCAAGGTCACCAAAGAAGTGAAGTTTGTGACGGCTAAGGAGATGACTGTGGAAAGGTCCAGTCCTGAGAAAATTAAGGCTGAGAAGAAGAAGAATGTGGCTGATCAACAGATGATAAATAAGTCTCGTAATAAATCAGAATCCAAATATGGTGCTAGAGGGAGATCAGTTCCAAGATCACAACAGGGTCCGAGAACGGAATATGTTTGTCACTATTGTGGATTGCAAGGACATACCAGACTCAACAGTCAAAAGCTGAGAGCAGACAACAATGCAAGTGCACCTCGGTTATGAGGAAGAAGAAATGACATAAGGTCTTGGGGTGGTTAGCAACCAAGAAGTCAAAACCGTGATCCAAGAATGATGGACGTGATGAAGATGATCGGTGCCTTCACTAATTGCCTCGAAAGCTTCACATGAAGGTTTGACAGTCCCAACTCTCGTATCCGATCTGTCAAGGATATCACCCCAAATGCACGTGACGTGTGGGTGACAAAGGGTACTCATGCATAAGCATTACAATATGTCCATGCATCAATACTTCCCATGTTTGTGAATATGCTTGGTTGTGTGCTTCTTACCAGTTTTTTTTTTTTTTTTTTCTTCGCTTCAAATGTTTTTTACATTTTTTTGCTATTATTTTTATCAATCTTTTACTACTTTTGTGTCAAAAATTCAAAAACACATAAAAAGTAGAAAATCCAAAAAGTTTGATTGACTTTGTTGAGTTTTGTCTCATAGCATGTTTTGCCTTGTACCTTTGTACTAATGGCTTTGTGCATTTAACAAGCTTAACTTGTCTCTCATGCACTCATATCATTGTGAAAGAAATTTTGAAATCTATGTGACTGTTGTAAATAGATCTTCAACCCTGTCATGAATGACTAGTGAATAGTTTTGTTAATCTTGAGACTTGCATAGACTCATGCCTATATATCTTCCCACTTTTTATTTTTATGCTTAAAAGAGCTCTCTAAATGTAAATCTCCAAATGAAAAGAGATATAGAGCTGCAAAACTCTGTCGCACATACTAGTATTTGACTAGGAAAAAGGGAAAGCGACCAAAATAAAATGTTTGATGCCCAAAAAGCCAAAGGCTAACTCATCAATTAAAATATCAAAAATTTCAAGCATCTATCTCAAAAAGAGATTTTCTTTGCTCAAAAAGTGCAAATGATATGTTGAATATGGAGCCAAATGAAAAGTTACAAAGAATTGTTATCAAGTGCTTGTGGGAGGTCATATATGCATATTTCTATAATTGAGATAGGTCACATTATCTAGTGCTAGTTGTATATGTCTTGATTGAATTGATCATTGAAGCTTTACATTAGACTAAGGACTATCTCATTTTTTATATCCACACACAACAAACAAGAATATGTTCAATGAATGCCATATTCATTTGTGTGATTGTACTTGATTAAATGTGTTTTCACAAGCCCAATCTTTGTTGATCAAACACAAAAAGATTTTTGAGTGTTTTAGTTTGTTTTTGGAAAGTATTTTGTTTTACAAAAATGTCAAAATTTTCAAAAATAGTGTTGTCCTGTTTTGGCGACTCAGTCACAAGTAGGTCCAATCGCATGCTCTAGTTACGAAGCTCACTCCGAGAGTTTTTGCGAGTCACTGGCGGGTTAGCACCCCAGTCGCGAAAAAGATTTAGAAAATTTTTCAAAATCTGAGTTGTTGTTTGTTTCGCGGCTCAGTGTGGCGACTTGTTCATGGGTGGAAGGTCCAGTCGCGAGGGACATACAGAGATTTTCGTGGCTCATCTCGCGACTTCCTCGCGGGTAGATCTTCCAGTCGCGAAAAACACTTATAAATTTCTTAAGAATCTTTGTTTCACAGTATTTCGCAGCTTACCTTGGCGACTTACTAGCGACTTGTTCCAGTCGCGAAAAACGCATGTTTTGCATTTTAAAGTCAGTTTTCAAAAACTTTTCAATTTTTTCCTCGAATTTCAGTGACTGTTCATTGTCTTCTTCATTTCTCTCACTCAAACACTCCGTGTCTCACTAAAAAAGATTCCATTTTTTCATTATGTCTTCATCAAATATCAAGAAAAAGGTATGGGTCTTCTTTCCCTCATTTCAAATTTCTTATTTTGAGTATCTTTTTCCTGAAAATGAGTATGTGTTGTTGTTATTATGCTCTGTGAAATGTTGGGTTCGAACTTTTTTGTCTAAATATGCTGGGTTTGTTGACTGGGTTCTTGTTACCAATGTTTTGTTCAGTGTGGCTTCATATGATGTTTTAACTTATCTGAGTATTCTTACCGTGGTTGACTCTATCTGTGCATATCACTTTCATGATATTGTGTTGAAGTACTTGTTGCCTGTGACACATTGCTACTCATTTTTTGTCAGATTGTGTTATAATGCCTATTACTCTATGTATATTAGGCATCTGTTCCTTGTTTCATATGTTTCTGATCTTTGAAAATGCTTATTCTGTCTCTTTATTGATTTAGTTTCTCTGATTCTATGCCTTCTAAATCTGGTTAATCTATGCTCTCTCACCTTTTTCTAGATCTAATAAAATGAGTGGGTTGTGGATTTGGCACTTTGATGTGTGTTCACTCTTTTACAAATGTCTCGACGATCCTCCAAAGGAAAAGAGGTTATGAAAAAAGAGGGAACATCACCTGTTGCAAAAAGAACACGTTCTTCATCACAACCATCTACTGAACTCAATGTTGAGCTGTTCTGAACTCCTCAGCATCTTGATGCCTACTCAAGCATCTTTGACTAGGGAACTCCTATAGTGGAACGGGAGGTCAGATTTGATACCTTGGAAACCAAGTTTGTCCCTCAGATCTTCGAGGCAAAAGATTGGGCAGAATTATTTGGAAATTTTGTTGATCCTATGTTGGAACTAGTGAAGGAGTGTTTCGCCAATACAGTTGATCTTGAAACTGAACTACACTATCTGGTCAGAGGAACGAAGTTCATCGTTAGTCCAGACACCATATCCGAACTTCTCAAAATCACTCGACCTACGAATGCCGACCTAACTCCTTATGATGATCGCGCTCCAGTGATTCAGGACATTCTCCAAGTTCTTGGTCCTGACCATGACATCTCCAGTGTCGACACATCCATAAGTACTACCAAGTTTTCACCTGAGTTGACAACTATGAAGCTGATTATGTTTTCCAACCTTTATCCGTTGACTAACACGATGTATATCAACCTTGGAAGGGCTTAATTTCTATGTGATCTTATCACAGGCACCACCATTGACATCTATGCCCATATTTTTCATATCATAAGGAAGACAGCAACCCAAACAGTAGCATGAGGGTGTCTTCCATTCTGCAGTCTTGTTATGAAATTCATTCTAAGTGAAGGTGTCACTCCTCCTTCAATTGGGAACATGATTGCTCGTCCTTGACCAATCTCTATGTTCACTTTACAAGCCAGCAGAAGTCATTCATCCAAAACTCCAAAGTGTGCACATCTCTTTCCTACGACTTCTTCTGCTCCTGAGCCAGATTCACCTGTACATGCCACCCATGTTTCACAGCAACCCAGCCCTACACAAGCACAGTCTGCCCCTTAGCCTAATAGGTTGGATATGCTCTTTGAGAACCTTTACAAGCATCTTGGGGAAGTAGAAAAGACTCTCAGTGATGGCCAGAGGGAGCAGTCAGAGAGATTGGTAGTCATGCGAGACCAGATCGATGTTTTGGCCGCTCAAGTTGATGGCATTTTCACCAAGTTGCAACAGTGACCCTTTGGCCATTTCGGTCAAAAAGGGGGAGAATTTTTGTTGGGCCAACACTTGAGGGGGAGTGCTTATTTAAGGGGGAGTTTCATAATCCCTATTTTTTGGTTATAGTTGTGTTACCTTGGGTTGATTAACTATTGTTGTTTTTATTGGTTTAAACTCATAACTCCTGAATGTTTGGTTTACATTTCTACTGTTGATATTATTCAGCTGCATATGTTCTGTTCTGATAAGATGGTTTGTACCTATGTTGCTTATGTAAGCTTTAAGGGTTTGTTTATGCACTCCTGTAGGCTTTTGTGGTTTGCGCCATGCTTTATGCAACTTTTCTGCTTTGTTAAATCAGTACTTCTAATCTAATGCTATGCATTCCTTTTCAAGTACTATCACTCTTGTGCCTGTGTAGGAGTTTTTCTAGATGCACATACTTTCTGATTTGTGCATTGGTTGAGTGTTTGTCATTCAAGTGATTTGCCTTGAGTTAGTCAACTTGAATGTCCGGATGTCCATTCCAAGTGTGAACGAGCATAGTGATCACTTGGTTATAATGATTGCATGTTTTGGTCTTGCCATGGTTTATTGCTTTATTCCATTGTGCTTGATCACATTATGCTTGCTCCATTTGCATTACAAGTTTTTCTGCATACAATGAACTTATTGTATTGTTATGTTTCAAGAGTTCTTGTTCTTATGGTTCTAAAGCTTCACAGATTCTAGAGTTAGGTGTGAGTGAGTTCTCCAACTGTTCCCAACTCATGCGTTAAGCCTAGAGTTTGTTTTAGGGTTTTGTCACGGAATAGCCAAAGGGGGAGATTGTAAGGTTGAAATTTATCAACCATCTTGTTGGCTTTATTCCATGCCAATTTACTTGTAATTTAAGCACTTAGTAACCTTGTATTTAGGTGGGATCATTGTAAGGGTAGTATGTGAGAAGATGTGAAGAAAAGCTCAAGTATGTGTAAGAGGGCAGAGTTTCGCAGCTAGGACTCGTGGCTAACTCGCGGCTTGTAAGCCATCAAATGCTGGCACGTGAGATGGACACAGGGAAGCTGAAGGGTCGCACCAGCTGTCGCACTATAGGACAAAAGTTCCAGGCTGGCTAGGCCGTTACGTCATGACTTGAACTCGCGACTTGGACAAGCCGCAAAGTCAAGCCGCCAATCAGCCCTGTTTGGCGAAAACTGACTCTTCGTATTTCAAACACACACCACTATATATAGACCCTTATACCCACTAAATTGATAGAGCTTCTAGAGAGAATTTTTGTGAGAGAAACCCTAGAGAAAAATAAGATTGCCTCATCCCCAATCTTTACCTTAGAGACTCTTTAAATTCCTCTACTCTTTTCCTCTCCATTGTCACATCCTTGAGAGGTCATTGACCAAATCCTTATCTCACCACACCCACGTCTGTGAGAAGGTTCATTTGGTGCTAAGGGAAGTAGTTTGGAAGGAACCAATATACATTGGTTAATGCTATGGTATAGTAGCGGAATCCGAGAAGCTAAAGAAGAAATAGGTTCGGCATAACCTCGTTGGAGTAAGAAGCTTGGAGGGCTTAGGTACTTGGATAGATTAGACTTGAAGGGTCTTCTACTGTTCATGTATCCTAACTACATTCTTTATGGATTATTTACCGCTTAGAGGGTGGCGGAGAGGTTTTACGCCGAGGACTTCGGTTTCCTCTTCGATAACACATCGTGTGTTGTCCGTGTGTTTGCATCTTTCCTTCCTTTATCTTTGCCTTATATTTACTACTGTGGATGTGTTTATATTTGGCTTAGATTGTTTATCAATTCTGTTGTAAGCTTGTTATCATGCTCTTCACATTAACTGTTTGATATAAAGCTTGAATTGGTAATTTTGTAATTGGGGGTCCAAACGTTCAAAGGTGTTTTACACATTTTTGAACTTTCAAGGATAAATATCCCGTTAATAAGAATGACAAGATTAAAATCCAAATTTAAGTGATAAAAATTCTAAGTTTAAATCACAAAGATAAAAATCCCGTCAATAAGAATGACGAGATTAAAATCCAAAGTCAAGTGGTAAAAACTTAGAGTTTAAATCACAAGGATAAAAATCCCATCAATAAGAATGACGAGATTAAAATCCAAATTTAAGTGATAAAAACTCTAAGTTTAAATCACAAAGATAAAAATCCAGTCAATAAGAATGATGAGATTAAAATCCAAAATCAATTGATAAAAACTTAAAGTTTAAATCATAAGGATAAAAATCTCGTCAATAAGAATGACGAGATTGAAATCCAAATTTAAGTGATAACAACTCTAAGTTTAAATCACAAGGATGAAAGTTCCGTCAATAAGAATGACGAAATTATAATCCAAATTTCGATAAAAACCTTAAGTTTAAATCGCAAGTATAAGAGATCTCACTACTGTGATTGGCAAGGTTAAATATTGACTTAAGCAATAAAAGCTACACATGTGAGTCATGAGAGCAAAAATCTCATCAAAGCTAACTAGAAAAATGCAAAGTCCAAAACGAAAGAACAAATACTCCGTCAACACAAACAAGAATCAGATTGATGAAGACAAACATAGTTTATGAGAAACTTCAGAAATGTCATCAATAGAGGGTAATTCTAAACATAAAAGTTATAAGCAGTTTGTAAGACGGCCCCAAAACCAAGGGGAAAGCCGTCATCAAAAATATAAAACCCCAAAACAAGGGGGTAACCATTGTTTTCCGAATGAAAGAGAAAAGAAGAAAATGATGACAAATTAAGAAGGAAGAGCAGAGGATTCACTATCAGTTACTTTATCTTTTTCTGGAACGTCAGACTCATCCTTCTCTAATCCCTTAGACTCGTCCTCAAGAATCTCAGTATCAATCTTCTCAAAGTCTAAGTTGGAAAAGTTTACCACTGCGCTGTGATGCTTCATCGTCCATCTCCACAAAAGCTCAAACCCTTTGAAGTACTGTATGAATTGAAGATCTGAAAATTCTTCTGACTCTTTTAAATTCTTGATGACCTTGACTCTTTCCTTGTCAGTCTTCAAGAGAGCTGCCTAAATTTCTTCATCTTTCTGGACTACCAAAGCCTTCTCCACTCGAAGGGCTTTAGTTAACTCCTTTATCTTCTGGTTTGCCTCATTCTTCTCATTCATAGTAGTGATTAAATCCTTCTTTAATTGAGAGCATTCAACCTCCACAGATTTCGCCTTCGATGTGGCCACAATGACCTTCTCCTCTATGTTCAGATAATCTGTGGTAATGCGCAACGATTCCCCAAGGACCTAATTGGAGTAATCAGAAAAAAGAAAAAGTTTCACTCACATACAAGACAAAACCCAAGAGCATCAATAAAGAAGCAAAGCTGCTTACTTGCACTAATTTGTGTATATGACGACTGACGAGCTCATGAGAGGGGATAGACGACAAATCCTTAAGCTCATCATTAGTGATAACATTGTGCGCCCGACCCAAGGCAATAATAGGGTCATCCCACACACTCACCCCAATCTTGCTCTTCCCTTTTGGGCAAGTAATTGGGGGAGTTATAGTAGTCACCTCCAGCGATGGGGGTTGGAGAAGGAGGAGCTACATTAACAGTTGTAGAAGGGGTAGCATCAACCTTTTCATCACCAAACTTCCTTTTCTTTGAATCAGATGTCAACTTGGCCAAAGGTTCGTTCTTTAGGTCCTTAATACGGGCATATTTATCTTTACTATATCTAGTTGCCATTTTTTTTTTCTTTTTTTTTTTTTTTTTTAAAAAGTCAAAGGGCAACCAAGGCCAAGCAGATCACACACGAAGTCAAGGAAAGCGACGAAATTGAAAAGGTTAAGGACAAACAAGATCTTACTCTTTTCCTCTCAACGAATCTTCTCCAACACGTATGTCGAAGGTTCCGGACCTAAGCAGCAGGCGTATAACTAACGAGGATCAACAAAATCGTCCACTTTACGAGCGTAAGCAAGCATAACATGAACACGATAATGGTACTAGTCTTCTAAGTCGGGTCAATCAAGCACTACCAAAAAAAAAATCATCATACGAAGAACCCAAACAATGAAAAGAAGCAAAGAAGAACGACGGAGATACGCACAAGGGCTGGGATTTCCCATTTTTGCAGTAATTTGGGGACATCTCCCCAGAAGTTGTCAGACAGAGTTTCCCAACCCTTACCTGAGACAAAGAAATATCGAGATTTCCAATCACGAAAAGAAGAGGGAAAACCCTTAACTACCCTAGATTTTCTATCCCACAGCAGGAGTTCAAAATAGCCATAGTGGGTCAAAGATTTTAAATGATACAAATACAAAAACTCATTCAGGGTTATCATCTCCCCGTCACAGGCATACAACCAAATAGACATGCAACTAATAATCGTCTTCCAAGCATTGGGAACGAGTTGACCTGGAGCGATCTGAAACTCGTCCAACACTTGCATAATGAAGGGATGAATAGGAAAACGAAGACCGCACAAGAAGTCAGCCTCATAAAAATACACTTCATCATGGGAGAAATTACAAGCCTTCTCACCCAAACAAGGTAATCTGATGGAAGTCCCTTTAGGGAACTGAAATCTCTTTCTATAACCCTTCAAATGGCTTTCTTTGAGGGAACAAGACTCACAAAGGGCATGTAAAGGCTGTGAGGTTGAAGTTGAAGACAATTTAGAGATAGTGGTGTCAATGACTTGGTTTAAAGACTCAACATTGGAAGACAAACCTGTCTCCAATTCACTGGACCTGACATCACCCATCCTATACTCAACAGGGTCCATCTCTAAGTGATACCTAACTAAAGATTGATGGATTAGGGGATAGAGAGTGAGCAAAATGGGCCTAAGAGCAGAACTACGAGACACAAATAAACCTAAATGGGGACGCCGACCAGAAGAATGCTCAAGGAAGACTCCCAACCTGGCAAAGAAAAAAGAGACCCAGGGGCACCTTTGACTGAGATGCTCAAAACCAACCATTAAAATGAAAAGTAAAGAAACCTTACCAAAGATTTTGAAGATGAAGACCACTTGGCGCTTCGAAATGCAGGCAAAATAGGGCGAAGGTAGGGGAACGGTTTTCTCTAAAAAGGAAAACCCAAAATTAAAGCACGCCAAAACCGATGTAGCTTCTCATGCACCCCTAATCAAGGACCAACACGTGCCTATTTCCTGAAGGAGCAGTCACTTCACATTTAAACCAAAATCATGGATTTCAAAAATTGCAAAAAAACTAAATTGTTGCGTCCAGTCACATTCCTATGATCATCCAAACCCATGACAACCACAGAATGGGAGGGCAACTAACAAATATCCTTGATAGGTCATCTGTAATAGCGACGATCACAACTGCGTCCTTTGTAGAGACAATCATAAGGGCAAGACCCTGTCAACATGATTGGCAAGGCATGCATGTGCACATTGATAGCACAAATAAATGCCAGCTGGGCAGTTAGCAATCCATAACTACACCGAAACAATTATGAAAGTAGTAACGGCACAACAGTCATCCGTTGTGCCTTAATTGAGACTATCATTGCCTATTAAATGCAACGGTCAGGAGAAAAACGCTCAACCCAGCATTTAACAAACATAATTGCACCAACCTAAAGAAAGCTATGAAAGGTGAACCTAGCACTAAGGAAGGGTAAGTAAAAAAATTTACAAGAGAAAGTTTATCCTAGAGTGCGTAATCTGACTTAAGCATCGGAGTATTTTAATCTGGCCTCATGCTGGTGAAGACGCTCTTTTGTTTTCTTCTTGTCTTGACAACAGGTCTCGAGGATCATCCATCACACTAACAAGGAACATTCGAGGATCGTCCATCACACTAACAAGGAACATACTGACGAGACATATTTTCGACTCTATCAAACATAATATCAAAAAACTGAACCAAACACACCCTAAATTATACGCACTCAATAGTCACCACAACACATCACTTTCTTTCAACCAAATGACAAGCATTGTAGGCACAATCATGCATTCCACAATTCTTTTGACTTTTATTTTTGCTTTTGGAATATAAACACTGGTCCCTATCAAAATGGAAAAATATCACGTCTCTTTTTTCTTGCTTTTGGAATTGCCCTTGGCCCCTTTGGTCACGTCGTGTCTGCTAAAAAGCATGACTGAATACTATATGCGAGAATTATCGTTATACATTTGCTATCTTTTTCTCTCTCTCCCTTTCTTTTACCTGTATTTATTTAAAAACAGTTTATTTAATATTTTATTGAAAAAATAGTAAAATATATTTGTGCTTTAAAATTTTTGAAAAAGTGAAAAATATATAATAATATTTTGCTAATAATATAGTAAAATATACTTTTGCTTTGAAATTTTAAAAAAGTAAAAAATATATTTTAAAAAATAAGATTTTAAAAAGTTATATATAAAAATTAAATTTACAAGGTAAAAAAGAGAATAGTTTATATGATTTTTCTCAAGCTAATACTGTTGCCACATTGATGCGTTGCGGAACAAATTATTCCACAAATTATGGGACCTGCATAGCTCTTTTTCTCAGTCACAGTCCATATGCTTAAAGAACGTCAGCAAGTATTAAAACACTCAATTATAAGGTCGTCAGCAATGACTTCATGCTAGACTTCAAGTCCTTTTTCTTTTCTTTTACGAGGCGGGGGAGTCGAGGTCTTCATTTGCAGAAAAAGTCATTAATCCTATGTATCTTTTTTCATTTTTTCTTTTTTTATGACTAATCAATCCTATGTTGTACACTTATAATTCTTGTTTATACATTCAGCAACAAAAGAAAAAAGGGTTAATTGTAGAAATACACCTTACAGAAGTATGGGGTCATTGTATTTTGCTATCTAAAAAATGCTAATATACTCCAAACAGATATTTAAAATCCTAAACCGTGTTTTTCTGAAGAAAAAAATCCTAAACCGTGCTTTTTTACAGCTTAATCACTTTTAAGCTAAACTAACAATTTAATCTAATATAAATTATTAGTCAATTTACATAAAAACAATAACTAAGCTATAACAAGCATAATATATAAAGGAAATATGAAAATAAGGGAAAAGTATGCAAACCAAAGATAAACATAAAAAGATTAACATCAAGAAGTGTTGAGGAAAACTCAAATCTCAAAGCAGAAAAACCTCTCTCCCAACCATATTGTTGGAAATCTCCACTAGACAATATAGTTGCAGTACATAGGACACAATGAATCTTCCAAGCCCATAAACCTAGTGTACTTGAACCTTCTAAACTCCAGCTAGCAAACAGCCTTACCGAGTCCTTTCTCTTTCTAATTTAATAGAGACCCTGTGTATTGGCGAAATCATAAAATAAATTGGATTTTGAATGTGGTTTCCTAAATTTCCAAAAACTTCATTCATAGTTCACAAGGCATTGTGTATTGGTGTGAAATGAAGGGAATACAAATCTCAATTAAAGATTGGAAGAGATGGAAAAGAGATGTAGAGTGTTTTTGCTCAAAAACTAAAAGCTCTCTCTCTTTTATTAAAAATGTGGCCCCTTGGATATTCAATTTATGTTCTAGAGTTTGCTATAACGCTTATCTAAAGGCCCAACCATACACAACAGCCCATAGTGTGTGTATTGGTAGAATTATAGTGGATAGAAAAAGTTCAGAGAACAAAGTACACTAATTGTGGAACTCGTGACCTTGTCGTGGCCAGGCTAGTCGTGAGATGATCACGACTTGCCTAATTAGCACTCTAATCCTGGCTTTTTGTCACGTGTCATTCATGTTTAGATCAGGTCGCCTGATGTCATAAGATAACTTTGAATGTAGCTTTCACAAAAGTAAAGGGAATCAAGTACAATCTACCTCATATACAATTAAGTCCCGAAAAGATATATTAAAATAATTAAACAAAATACATACAAATTTGTCACTAAATAAAGTCAATTAACATAGACTTTTCACTATCTAAACTCTAAGAACTTGCAATCAAGACCTTAAATAATAAAATTGATTAAATAGGGGTATGAAGGAATTGTTCTCATCCAAATTATAATTGATATGAGCGTCGTTAAGGTATTAAGTTGTTGTCTAAAAACAAAAGTTCTCTTGTTGGTTTATGATGTCTTTATTGATGTCTTTGGGTTAATTGATGATCTTTATAAATTATATTAACTACTTAAGAAATCTTCTCAATATGTTTGGTACAATAGCAGGAGAAACTATGTATTGAAACCTAGATGCATGAAGGGAGATAAATAGTTAATTCATCGTAATGCATTTGCATTAATTGAGAGTAATGTATATATTGTTTAGCTTTGACCATATAGACTATATGACAGAATTGGAGTTATTTTAGCATGTTGCAGACAAGTTCATTCTGTTAAAACGTACCGTTTACTCTCTCTTTTTCCCCTTTTAATTCAATTAAGCTAATAAAAGGAAAGGATAGACATCTGGCAGACTGGCACATAGACAAAGGAAGATGCATCGCTAGAGACAATGTTTAGTAAGTCAGATAATTCATGCTACTTGAAATTCTACTTTCAGAGATTGAGGCAGACCATCGAAGGCCCTGCATAGGTGAGAAATCATGTTTCCTGGAGTTGTCATATTTTAAAGAGAATTAGATATCCGACTTTAAACTTCTTTGAGAGTCATGCAAATAAATTCAACTTTTAAACTAAAAAAATAGAAAAAACTGATATCGTGTGAAAATTTTGGAAAATAACTTGCACATATGCCTTTTTAACTAATATCGTGACTTTAAGTCACGATTTTATTCTAAAACGTGCGCATATGTTTGTTTCAAGTTTGTATGTATTTAGTGTGTAAACACACCTGACACCCCATAAGAATTCACCCTGAATCGTGTGAAAATTGAACAGGCGTTGTCGGTTAAAAGTCCGCGTCTCATTGCTGCCAAACTAAACTTTGACCCTCATCAGTGAGAATATCAATTACATGGCATGGTATTATTTTTTATATCAATAAAAGAACAATTTTTAAAATGTTAATGGATTCCAACTTAATAAAGACTACCTATATCAAAAGTATCCGAATGACACTGTTGTCAGTGTTGTGTAGACTTTAATTTTTGCGACATACTGCTTTGATTGAAAAAGTCTTCGGTATTTTGAACGTTTTTAAAAATATAGTGAATAATGTTTAAAGCTCTAGATTTATAGACTATGAACAATAAATTTTAGATTTTTTTATTTTAAAAAAATTCAAATTTTAACTTATATTAAGGGTGTATTTGTTTGGAGGTTAAATGAAATAGATGGAAAACTTTAAAGAGAAAGAAAAAAGAAAAAAAAAAAAAATTTTTTGGAGCGTGTTTGGTTGGGTAGAGAATAAGAAAAATAAATTGTGAGATCTAAATGTTTTCTCCCCGGGCCTACCAAAAAGTTTTCTCTCTAAAATATTGAGAAAACTAAAAGGAGAATATAGGGCTATTTAATGGATGAAAATGCTCATGTACACTAGCACAAGAGCAATTCATCCAATTACTCTCTTCTTCTTCTTCTTCTTCTTCTTTCTTTTTCTTTTTTTTTTTTTTCTTTTTTCTTTTTCCTTTCCTGAATATTGCCTTTTCTTTTTTTTCTCTTTTTTAATTTCTTGGGCTGTGATAGTTGTTGTTTTTTTTTTTTTTTAAACTAGACATGATTTTTATTTTTTAATAAATTGGGTGATGGCTTTTTTTTTTGTCACTTTTTTTGTTTTAATTAGCCAACATTTTTTAACAAGAGTATATGAGTAAATTTATACAACCTTACATTTTTCATCCCTTCACTTTTCCACTCCCAACCAAACAAAAATGTGAGAAATTAAAATATTTTCTATCCTCTCACTTTTCCATCTTCCCACTATTTACTATCCTTCCACTTTTCTGCACCTCCAACCAAATACAAAAGAATTTTATGGGACATAGAAAGCTCTACATGTTCTTGCGAGCAGACGCCCTCTTTTATTTTCTTTTTTTTTTTCTTTTCCAAAAAATACTTTATTGCTCCTAACACTGTGTTTGGTTGGGGTGATTTTAGGGAGGATTGAAAACATAAGGAGGAAAAGTGGGTGGAAAACAGTGTTTTTCACTGTTTGGCAAAAGAAGGAAAACATTGAGGATGGAAAACCCGAGAGAAAATTTTCTCTCCTGGGCCCACAAATCTCATCCTCCCAAATCGGGAGGAAAATTTTGGGGAGAAAAGTGGACTTATGGAATTTTTACACAAATGCCCTCTAGAATCAAGTTTAAAAAAAAAAAAAAAAAAAAAAAAAAAAAAAAAAAAAAAAAAAGAGAGAGAGAGCGCTGGAGAATGAGAGTTGCGCTTATTAGTGCTGGAAGCTTAGAATGTTCTTGAATAAGGGAGAAAAAGCAAATAAAAGAAGGGGATAGAGATAAGGACAACGTGTGGAGGAGAAAAACAAACAAATAAACAAACAAACAAACGTATTGATGAAATGAAGGCTAAGAAAGGACAAATAATATAAAGAATAAAAAATTTTGAAAAATGTTATCACAATATTTTCATAATAAATGTTAAGTAACAAATTGTTATTAGTTAATATTGGTGAGTAAAAAAATAATTTCGATAGTGGGTTCAAATTAGAATTAGTAACAACTTTCCACATAAATTTTGTTGTGAAAGTATTGCGAAAAATATTGTAAACATAACACTTCTCACTGAAAAATATAATTGTTGGTAAATTTTATATTATTTAATGAGTATAAATAAATCTATTTCTTACCTATTATATAACAATGGTATAATAGTCAATTTATATAAACTACATTTTCTATCCTTTCACTTTTCTTTTTAACCAAACAAAAGAGTTTTCTACCCTCTCACTTTTACATCCCTCCAACCAAACACACACGAGAAAACTAAATATTTTCTATCCTCTAACTTTTCCATTCTCTCACTAATTTTTCATCTTCTCAATTTTCCACTCCTCCATCCAAACGGACCCTAAAGCTATTTTTGGATTGTGTTAAACGAGCTCCAAATTGAATTGAAAAGGTAAACTTAGTAATTTAGCACGAGCTTCTCAATAATTCTATCACTATTCGGGATAACATAGGATCCTCTAATTCCTATTCCTTATGCCTCTCTCTCTCTCTCTCTCTCTCTCGATTTTGGCCAATAATTGATCACCCAAGCGACCCATGTATACACCTACATTCAGTGCCAGCTAATCTCCTCAAAGAGGTACTTGCCTTCTATAAAGTTGGCCATTCTAGACTGTCTATAGCACAAATTAAGAGAGTCTAAATTTTACAAAAGAACAGAGACACTGAAAAAGGCAAAACCATGGCTTTACATAGACTGCTTTTGCACCAACAATTGCTACTTTTGTTGATAATTTTTGCAGTAAGAGTAGCATCTCAATCCAATTCGAACTGTGTAAGGAAGTGTGGAAATGTTGAAATCCCCTACCCGTTTGGAACAAGCGTGCCTAATTGCTCCCTTGATGAATCTTTTCTTATCTCTTGTGACAACATATCTGGGACTCCAAAACCATTTCTGTCCCATGGTTACATAGAAATCCTCAACATATCACTGAATGATGGTGAGCTGCTAGTTTCAACCCCTTTAACCCGTTATTGTTCCAACAATCGTTCTCAACAGAGCATATGGTCAAAGTTTCCCATCTCAGATAGGAAGAACAAATTCATTGCTGTTGGTTGTGGCATTATTGCGTATGTTAGAGATTCATCGGGTATCTATGCGAGTGCATGCATATCAAGCTGTGTCAGAAGTAATAGCAGTGTGAATAACAGCAGGCCTTGCTCTGGCTGTTGTGAGACTACTGTCCCACCAGGAGTAGTGGAATTTACAGTGGACACTATGTTCAATTTTGGCAATTCATGTGTTTTCAGTTTTGTAGTGGAAAAAAAGGCATTTAACTTCAGCTCTTCAGATCTTCAAAATTTACGAAGTAGATCAACTGTTCCCGTGGTGCTCGATTGGGCAATTGCAAATAAAACATGCGAAGATGCTAGAAATTCAACAGACTATGCATGTAGGGCAGAAAAAAGTGAATGTCACAATTCAACTAACGGTTTGGGGTATCTTTGCAAGTGCTCCTCAGGTTTTGAAGGGAACGCATACGACTTCGATCATGGTTGCAAAGGTACTAGCTAATATATATTGGTTTTGGTTTTTTTTTAGAAGAGTTTCAACTTGTGGTTTTGTGTTTGGTTGATAAGTATGAAATTAATTGAAAATATAAAAGTTGGTTCTAAAATTCGTGACTGCATCAATTGATTAATTAGGATATATTATTATTAATTAGGATATACATACATACATACATACATATATATATAGTTCAATTATAGTTAAATTTAGGTAAAACTCTATTAGCTAAGTTTTAAAAAGTTTAAAATTTTACTCCAACTAAAATTATTTTTTTTTTTTTTTTAAATTCAAGAATTTTAAAATGAAATTTAAAATTTATTTCAATTATTTTGAACAATTATAATTTTGTATTTTAATATAGTAAAATTTACACATTGCTTACCATATGGCAAGTGGTTCAATATATTTTTTCATTTTGGTAATTTAATTTAGATGAAACTCTATTAAAGTTTCAAATGGTTCACTAAAGTTTCGATAATATTTTCGAAATATATTTTTATATTATATAAAAAATTTAATTAATTTGTGCTATTTTAATATAATAAAATTTACAGATATATGTTTCCATTTCGATAATTTATCTTTTATTTCTTTAATCTCATTTTAATTTTGGTTTGTTATAAATTTTGAAATACTTTTCTTTATTTTGGATATTAGAGTGAAATTTTGGATTTTGATGTGATTTGGTTTTTTCATTTTGATTTTGAATCATGTTTATTAGATTTTGTGTCAAAGTGTTTGTTTCATTTTTCCCCCCTTAATTTATAAAATTTTTGATATGCAACATGTTTTTTGGTTATAGATTGAAAAAGTTTGGCTTTTAAGAAAGTTTGTTTTGGGTAATAATTATAATTTTCAAATGTACTTTGATGACGCACTTAATTCCGTAATTAAATATTGTTTGGGAATGAGTATTTATCTCTTTCTCTTTTAGAGTTCTTGAGAAAAAAAAAAATTTCATATTGATAATAGAGAAAATAATTTTAGTTATAATGTATATATAAGTGTTAACTTTAAGGAAAAAAAAATTATACATCACAGAGGTTCGCGACTAGTGTGTATAAAACTGAAAGCATTTGAATTTTTTGATTGAATTTATAATAGTTTGTCACATCATCTTTTAATTTTTTATAATTTTACATATCATTATTCTGATATACATTTTTAATTAAGTGTTGAATTTTATTTTATATTTAAGTACTAACACATCAGAATCTTGTCACATCATATTTTTAAAAAATATTATATTATATAGTTTCATAAAAACATAATCATAATAAAAACATATTAACAAAAAAGAGAAAAAGTTGATAATATTCCCAATTCTCCATGCATAACACTAGTTATTGACTAACTATGAATATTGCAATTTGTTAAAAGTATGTGGTTAATTGATTACATTAACTATATCCCAATAATTTAATTTTTTGAGACAATTAACTATTTAATATTGTATCAGAATAAGGAGCAATATTTTCCATTTCTTCCCTAAAGAAAAACCTAAATGAGCACAAAGGTTGTTCATGCTCTGATACATGGTCTGCAACTGTGTTTCAGATATTAATGAATGCGAAAGATCAAATCCATGCAACCACAAATGCAATAACTTTGAAGGCGGTTACAATTGCACTTGTCCGAAGGGGTACGAACTAATCTTCGAAGGGAACCGAACAGTAAAAACAGGCTGTCATCGCATCCCTGGCAACCAACTTATTAAGACATCTATCATTGCACTGTGTAAGTATAATAGTATATATAAGAATTGTACTATTATTATTATTTTATTATTATTGTTATTATTATTATTATTATTAACTTACCCTCAAATTTAGATTAATACGAATCTGATTCAATACATTTCGAAAGTGATTAATTTGGTTTCTAAAATTAACTTAGTTTCTAAAAAAAAAAAAAAACCTAGTTCCTAAACATTTGTTAGTCATTTTTTTATTCTCTATCTTAAGGACTAAGGTAATGAATTTACTCTTATACTGTTGTTATTATTATTATTATTAGTATTATTAACAGAATACTCAATTTTATATAGTCAAACTCATCCTTCAACTTTTAAAATAAATTCAATTTTATGCATATAAGTTGTTTTAGTTAAAAGATAAATTGGAAATCAATTAATTAAAAATTGAGATAATATAAAAGAAACAAATTGAAACTGACAAAAAGTATAATTTGGCCAACAAAATATCGATCCTTTTTTTTTTCTCTCTCTCTCTCTCTACTTTCCCATGCTCTCTCACTTTTTCTTTCTGATAACGCACTATGACTACATGTCACTTTCTTTCAAGTTTCAACCAAAGGAGAAACACAGACTTCCCTAGTCCCTACCAGCTACAATACCCGACAATATGTCACTTATCGCTTCTTTAAACAAAACAACATATTTACACAAGTCAGAGTCTCTTATGTATCGATCCAAAGATTCCGAACGGAGAAATATCACGAAACTTTTTTATTTCTTATCATGGATTGCCATTGCCCGTTGGCCTCTTTCTCTGGTCACGTAACTCACGTTGTCTGCTGGACCCCAGAATCATAGTTATCAACTCTCTATTTTTTTTTTTTTTTTAAAGTAAAGTTATACTCTGCTATGTAATGATTTAATCTACCCTAAAACATTCTATATGATTTTCCTCAGCCAGGCCATTAAATAAATAAAGAAAACTTTTAAGAATGAATGAAGTGTAAGAGCATGCCATTGCAAATTATATCATATTTTATCCTCTAAAAAGATACTCTATCTCTTATAACCTTGATTTTGAAACTCGGACAGTTTAATAAACTAAAAAAATGAGAGTTTGAAGTTTTTGAGGTTAGATCGAAGTTCAACTGAAGTCAAACTGTAACATGTTATTTAAATTTTTAATATATTTAATACTTAAATTGATTTATATTTATTAATTTTTCATTCCTAACCAATAAGATATGCGTGGCCCAATAGTTTATATGCAGGACATGTTATTTCACTTACTGAGAGGAGGTTCAAGTCCTGCTAGCAGATCTGGGTTCTTATAGAACCAGTTCCTAGTTAACCACTGCCTCATTGCCCATCACCCACCACCACCAACATAAAACCCACAAATGACCAACAAAACCCAAGCTACTGCCACTAATCCAACAACATCACTGAAATCAGAACCACCAAAATCAAAAACCACTTGGAACCACTGAAACCCAGATAGATGCCCAGATAATGATGCTCTAACAGAAATATTTTATATTTCCATGAGAATATCTGGGTAGAGTGAGAAATGATGTAAATGCAAATGTCCCAAATTTTACTCACCAGACATAGTCGTTAGTGTGAAAAATGACTTAGATCTCTATGTTAGAGGGGATTAGGAGGTTTCAACTAAATTAAATGTTGAGATTCAAGTAATAGTTCAATAATAATTATATCTTTTATTGTGTTTTATCTATGTGGTTATAAACACCAATATTGAAATTCAGGGCTTTAACGTTTAAAACTCTTTATTTCAAATGAATATGATGAATGATGATGATATTCATAATATTAACAGTGATTAAATAAATTTTAGCACTAGATTAAATTAATTGAGTTCATGAAAATACAAAACTTTTGTATTATGTCCTTTGACATCATCTCTTACAATTTTTTTTTTTCAATCGGTTACCTAAATGAGGTATCAACTTCAAAGCATTTTATCTTATAATTTGTCAAACGCTCTAAAAGCTAAAACTATTTTTAGTTATTTATTTGTTATTAAAAATAAATAAATAAACCTTAAACTCTACTATCAAACAGACCCTTAATGTTAGACTTGAGATTTGGTTTTTTGTTTTTCAATTGACTTGGTGAGGAGTTGAGGTCTTCACCGACAGATGTTATCAATCCGATGTTCTTCTTCTTGTTTATTATGTTTTTTTTTTCCCCCTATTTTTTTGAATTCACTGTAATAGACTATGCAAAAATAAGATATTTTGAAGAAAATAAGAAATTTAGACATTCAAAAAAAAAGTTCCTGCATTTCGTTATATAAACGATACTTTTGATTCTCAACTAGCTAGGTTCGCTATCCAAACAAGTTCAAAAACCATACGGATTACCTGTTAATACTTGCTTGTGGGAGGTCCAATCTTTGATATATATGCCATGAGTTTTTTGAAGAAAAAATTATGCATTCTTAGCTTCGCTAATGTCTTCTTCATAATTAACAAAGGAACTCAACGTGGTTTTATAAAAGGATGTCAATTCAAAACCTGGTTCACCAGTTCTCTTTCAATTGTATATTTTTAATTTTGATATAATTTGTCATTACCAGATTTGAGAGCCGCTCATAGTGGAGTATATGTTTTTGTGGCAGTAGTTAACTATTATAATTCCAATCTTGATTGCGTCTTCATATGATACGTATGTTAAATATACTTCTCTACTGTATCAAAATTTGTGCCATTACAGAGACAGTGGTATTAACAAATTTAAAGAAGTTAAAATGTTCTACTTGGTGAAAATGCACGTTTGAATATGTGCAGGTGTCAGCGTAAGCCTCTTAATATTGCTTTTGGGAGGTTCTTGGATATATTGGGGTCTAAAAAGAAGAAAGAACCTGAAGCTCAAAGAAAAATTCTTCCAGAAAAATGGTGGTTTATTGTTGAAACAACAAGTCTCTAATCACGAAAGTTCTATGACAACCAAAATCTTTACAGCAGAAGAGTTAAAAAAGGCCACCAACAACTACGACGAGAGTAGAGTCCTTGGCCATGGAGGCTATGGAACAGTATATAAAGGAATATTATCTGATAACAAAGTTGTTGCCATTAAGAAGTCTAAAATTGGTGATCAGAGTCAAATTGAGCAATTCATAAATGAAGTGATTGTGCTTACCCAAATTAACCATAGGAATGTGGTTAAGTTGTTTGGTTGTTGTCTAGAAACAGAAGTGCCTTTACTTGTTTATGAATTCATCACAAACGGAACTCTTTGTGACCACATACATGATAAAGGCCGATCATCCTTACTTTCATGGGAAAAACGTTTGAAGATTGCTACAGAAACTGCTGAAGCACTTGCATATTTGCATTCTGCAACTTCTATGCCAATTATACATAGAGATATTAAAACTGCAAATATATTGTTAGATGATAACTATACTGCAAAAGTAGCTGACTTTGGAGCTTCAAGGCTAGTTCCTCTTGATCAAACACAATTGACCACTTTGGTGCAAGGAACTTTGGGGTATTTGGACCCAGAATACTTACAAACTAGCAATCTAACAGAAAAAAGCGATGTCTATAGTTTTGGTGTTGTTATGGCAGAGCTACTGACAGGTAAGAAGGCACTTTCTTTTGATAGGCCTGAAATTGATAGAAATTTAGCAACATCCTTTGTTTCCGCCGTAAAAGAGGACCGCTTACTTCAAATTGTTGAAGTTCACATTGTTAATGATGGTAATATTGAGCAACTAAAGGAAGTTGCTAATCTTGCAAAAAGGTGCCTAAGGTTGAGAGGGGATGATAGGCCTTCTATGAAAGTGGTGGCAGGGGAGCTGGAGAGATTGAAAAAAATGGAAAAAAAGCCGTCGGAAAACACTGATGTCTATGCGAGCAAGACTGAATACTTGCTCAGTGCAACTAGTCAGTCTTTCGATATTGATGTTGGCACCGGTGGTTCTACCAGTACAACTGCTGAATATGATAGCATGAATGACCAGTTACTGAAACTAGTGGATAATGGGAGATAATTACTTGCTCCTTGGTAATATATTGGTATCGATTGACAATCGAATTTGACATGGTGCTATGATGGGCAAAATAATTTCCAAGTAAGCAATCAACTAACAATCTTGGAAGTTAAAAATTGTTTCGAAAGTTTGACTCCATTTGGGTCTGTCTTGAAATAATATTTGTATTTATCAAATACTATCGTGTGTGTATTGTCAACTGTATTTGTCTTGTAAATTATATTTTGAATATTGGAAGATGTAATTAAGAGTGTGATTGTATTTAAGTTTATATATATGATGAAGATGTAGGAGTCCGACCAAGATCAAGTCTTTTGTATTGATTTCTTATTGATTGTGATCATTTGGTTTAGTGTAGTTTCCATTTATCTATTTCTTTCTATTGCTAAACCAGTAAACCTATGAGTTTTCTAATTCTCTCTTCCTCCTTCTTTCACAGACATTATAGTTATTGATATATCTCTTTTGGATGCCAATAATTAGTTGGACTTAAGACTAGATGATCGAAGTGGAAGTGCAAATGAACTTTTTTGTATGACACTAAATTGCTTTTGAACATGTTTTAAACTAGTACTTATTGTTCAGGAGGTACACTTTTTTACCCCTACTTAATTTTATTATGTTAATGAGGTTGAAAATAACTAGAATATGGCAAATTATCAGTTACCCCAATAGTTTTAATGTTTTAAATGCACTATAAACTAACGCTATAAAATGAGTTCCAATTAATTCAACTAATAAAATTTATTGTCATCTAATAAAAAATATGAGGATCAAATTAATCATGCCTACACTAAAAATTAATTAATATTTTAAAAAAATTATTATATAATAGAAAAAAAAAAACATATATTTAATTAATATTCTAACAGTATACGGAAAAGGGAACGTGCTTGCCAAAGTCAATTTTGTTGACTTTTTTTCTAAATAACAATAAATATTAAAAATTTTAGTTAGTTGTCATGGTGGAAAAGGAAGTTGAAAAGTAGTATCTCGAGTATCTAAAACTCGAGTTCCAAGATAAAACTCAAGTTTTTAAGTCTCAATTTGTAAGCAGATGGGTTTGACGTGGAAAAAAAATCCAAGAGAAAATCGAGTTTTAAAAGACTCGAGTTCAATAAATTACAAGAAAACGCCGCTATAGGGTTTTAAAATGTCACTATAAGACTTAAAAATGCCACTATAGGGCTCTCTGAAATTTTGCATGGAACTCAAGTCTTAAAGACTCGAGATCTATATGGCATTTTCAGTCCAAGTCATCTAGCCAACACTCGCAAAGCGAGTCTTTGGGACTCGAGTTTTAATATGGATCTCGAGTTTCTAAAACTCGAGATACTATTTTTCTTAAAACTTTGAAACGTTGCCCAACTTACTACATTGAATCTCTATTAACTCATACTCTGCAAATTCCCTCCAATTTTGTTGGATATGATCTTAAAAAAAATTTAAAACCCAAGGGCCTTGCACGAAGGAGGATTGGTGGCAGTAAAGCCCACCAGTTCTTCTCCTTCCTTAGGCAACAGATAGGCCCACCTGTGACTTACCGAGTTACGAGACCAAAGGGATGAAAAATCCCTTCAACTATCCTCTTTCCTTCTTGACGTAAATCACATTCTAATCATTGCTATATTTAATTTTTAATCCTCCTGAATCCTGATAAGATGAATAATATTACGTACATAACATTTTCATAATAGTTTCACAATAAATCTTAGGTAATAAGTTAGTTAGTTAAAAAATAATGTCAATAGTAGACTCAAATTATAACTAATAATAACTTAACATTTAAAACTTGTTGTAAAAATATTATAAGTATAGTATCACTCAGATAAAATTATAATTTCCAAACCCTCTGAAATAGTAACATTTCAATTTGGAGATTCTTCAATTGAAAGCACGCCTTGATTCAAGCCACGGCTGAAAACATAAGTCAATTTTTTCTTTTGTTATATGTGCACGGATTTTCCAAATAACATTAGCCTTAAAGATGAAAATAAATACAACTCTCATTTTTTTTTCTTTGCTTTTCATCATCAAGCTACTGTTTAGGCATCCAATGATGAGTTTATGACTTTGTTGGTGAGTGCTATGACCGCCTGAGCCCACGAATGCCAACTTACACTTAGGGTCTGTTTGGATAGCACTTATTGTTGCTGAAAGTTGATAAAAACTGATTGTTGCTGAAAACACTGTAGCAAAATAATTTTTAAATGTGTGAATAGTATTGTGGGACCTACTTTTAATATTTTTTAATTGTAAACAGTACATGAACAGTACGTGAACAGTATACATACTGTTCATGCACAGTGATTTTTGTCTCCAAATAGTCAACAAGTCCGGCTTGAGAACAAAAAAAAAAAAAAAACCACAAAACGCAACTCTACAATGAGTGAGAAGAAGTGGTATCCAAACCCTCTCTTAAATTTGGGAATACATCACTAAGAGCATTCACATCAGCTCTTCTAAATTTTCTGTCTATTTTATACGAAAAAACCTCATCTTTTTATTTTACACTATCACTTTTACAAAACACCCACATCAGTTTATTTATTTTACAAGATATTTCAATAAAATATTCATTCGTCTCCATTTTTTTTTTATTTCCCTCAACTGCTATCCCTATATACGCGCGGTATCTCTCTCTCTCTCTCTCTCTCTCTCTCTCTCTCTCTCTCAAAAACTACAACCCAGATCAATTCTTCACCAGGTCCTTACTTCACCGGCCGAGCCAGAACCTTTCTTCACCGGCCGATCCACAATCGAAGCTCTGGCAACCCAGATCGCGTTTCACCCGCTGATCCACGAACCAAGCTCCACGACCCAGATCCTTTCTTCACCGGCCGATCCACGAACCAAGCTCCACAAGCACCGATCTATCTCTCTGTTGGTTTGTCTATGTGGGTTTGTTTGTGTGTGGGTGTGTTTGTGTGGATATGTTTGTGTTTGGGTGTATTTGTGTGCATTTGAGGAAAAGATGATGAGTTTCTGAGGTAGTTGTGCATCGGAGAAGAAAGAGAAAAATTGATGCGAACGGAAATCATTAAAATAATAAATACACGAGCTATAGTACCCATGTATATTTACACGGGTACTGTAGCTCATAGAAATATATACATAATTTTACACATTTTTACACCCACTGATGTGGATGATTTTTTACTCAAAATGTGTAAAATTTGCACTGTAGATCTATTTTAGAAGAGTTTAGCTGATCTGATGTGAATGTTCTAACTCAGGATTAAGACGGGGAATAAAGTCGTATAAAAAAAGAAAAAAAAAAAAAAGAAAAGACGGAGATAGAATAAAGTCATGTCAATCACACTCTTGACAAGTGAGATTCAATGTTCCATAAAAGAACTAAGCACGTAGAGGTAGATTGTCATGCGGTCAGAGATAAGATACAAGACAACATTGACAGGTTGTTCTATACACCAACAGATTCTCAGTTAGCAGATTTTCTTACAAAAGCACTTAGTTCTCAACAACTTTTTTCTCTACTTTCCAAGATGAGCATTGTAAACATTCAGAGTACTAGTTCTCATCTTGAGGGGAGTGTCAAAGTTCTAAAGATCAAAAAGGGAAGAAAAGAAAAGAAGAAGCTGAAGATCAACACAGCAGTTAAACGACAGAAGAGTTAGCTAAATTGCAAGTAGTTTAAGTAGTCTAATTATTCACGTATAAAACACACATGGCTTTATCACGTGTTGTAACTAACTTAGCATATGGTTTGGAAAAAGAGAGGGAAAGTTAGTTTTTCTGTTTTCTTAGTGTATATAACAGAGATGCTTGTATAGATTCATTATTGCAACATACAATAGAAGAAAATTCCCAAAACTCTTTATTTTCTCTATAATTTTCTGTAAGAATTCTTACAAAGGCTAGTAAATTTGTGAAAATAATCAGCTATGGAGAGGTTCTCTTTCTTTAAGGAGGCAAGCTGATATCAAATCTGCATAGTTGGAGCATTTTTTTTTTTCTTTCAAAGAAACATATTGCATTTTACATTCAATTATTATATAGGCGAGATATTTTATAAATAATGTAATGTGTGGCTAGAATTTATTTCTAATGTTCCTTACAAACAATTTATCCTCTATATATCTTAAATGTCCTAAAAAAAAGAAGCATATATAAGTAAATTCACCATTTATCTAAGGAAAAAAAATACAAGACTTTTAATAACATAAGAAAAATGTAATTTTATCAAGAACCTACTAACCTCATTATAAAAATGTGACATAATTGTCAATGAAGCAATTCCTCTTTTTACACAAACCTCTACTCCCAAAGCATCACCAAAGTGAACGAAAATGATCGAAGTGGACTGAAATGAATTAAAGTGGACCGAAATTGGCTAAATGGACCAAAGTGGACTGAAATGTACCAAATTAACTGAAATGGAACGAAACACTACACTGATATGGCTCAATAGGATGCATTAATAATAAATACTACACTTTAGCTTTTAGATATTATATTGAATCACAATAACGTTTTTTGAATGAGATGAGATGAGTGCAATTAGGACGATTTGGTCTTGTAGGTACCGTTTTGTGAAGGTATGATTGAGGATATATGGCATTGGTTTCACTATTTGATTGAATGGTGATAACCTGTTGTGGACTCGGGTTTGAACTATCAACAAATCCATAAAGATGTTGATCCTTTGGTTATGGAACACTAGCGCTTTCCACCAGAGATAATTGTCTCTTGTGAACTAAATAGTTATCAAATGGTGTATGAAGGTGATGGTTGTGAATGAAGTGTTAAGAAGATTTTGTCAGAATCAATCATGTTGACTGAAGTAGATGAGGAGGAGGCCATTTTGGTTGAGACAGATATTTGTCAGTTTGGCTCTGATAGCGTGTAAAGTTTACTACTACTGAATTGAACTTTCCACCTCACTTTAACATGGTGAAGGAATACATCATTGGATTACTTAGAGGCTGTTGATAGGTATGTACAAAACGTGTAAGAATCCAAATTACAATCAACTGCCATCACCTAAGATGAATTTCATCTACTGTAGCTCATCAGAATATATTTTGATGAGATTTATCACTTCCGTCACTTCCTGGTCTATCTTCCAGCTTTATATTGGCATGATTATCGTACAACATACTTGTCAAGGTCATGATGTAACAAAAACTTTTGGAAACACATCATAGGTGTTGGGCATCAGTTTTCCACAAATTCATATTATTATTACATATTGCTATGCTCTTATGAGAGTTTGGAAAATTGTAACTACCGCAAGAAATCCGATATAGATAATCTAAAACACTACAGGGACACAAAAAGGTGGGAAAATGAAATTCAAGACAGTACACTTTGTTAACTATTATATCATTATTTTTTGAGGAAAATAAAGATTCTAAGAGACATTACATTGAAGAATAATAATGATTATCACCATGGTAAGGTGATTTAGTTTCATCATTTCGAGCAATGTCTCTCAAGGAAGGAGAAGTAAATCGATTAAAATCTGGCTGTTTTATCCTCCCCATCCTGAAATTATCTTCTGTAAACTGGTTCTGTTCATGAGGACTCCAATTCAACTATCTTTACAAGAGACTATACTATACCCGCTGACCAAGTGAAACAAATCTACAGGAGTGTGAGTCTGTTGATGATAAGCACATCAGATCGATTCAAAATCGCTGTAAAAGGCTAGTATACAAAACTCTGCATGCTTCCTTCTCATCAGTGCAACTCTAAAATTGCGTTTCTTACAACTAAGAGTGAAGTGCCGAATTTGAGTTCTTCAAATCACAACTAGACCTTTCCATCTGATGAAGGAAGGTTTCTGTTGGCCTTCAAGGCTTTGGAAGATGATTTAGATAGAGAATTGGTGCCTTTGGAGGGAGAGGAGGAAGGGCATGGGAGCTTCTTAGGTAGAAATATTATCAAACGCAATGTGTTATACCATGTTGTGTATGCTAGAGTGAATGCGGAAGAGGAAGCATAGAATAGGTACATCAAGAACACGAGGGTTACGTGGTTCAGCCTTGACGGCCTACATCCACGGAGGAATCCCTTAAGGGCTACATCTTTATTGTGTAGGAGTGTAGTACAATAACCTGTGTTACAATGAACCCTAACATGAGTATATATAGGCGACTAAACCCTAGACTACTAGTACAAGTAGGACTGGGCTTGGGCCTATTACATTGGGCTAATATATGTCTAATATATATCTCTAACAGATGAGCTTTATCACTTCTGTCACTTCCTGGTCTATCTTCCAGCTTTATATTGGCATGATTATCCTACAACATACTTGTCAAGGTCATGATGTAACAAAAAATTTTGGAAACACATCATAGGTGTTGGGCATCAGTTTTCCACAAATTCATATTATTATTACATATTGCTATGCTCTTATGAGAGTTTGGAAAATCGTAACTACCGCTAGAAATCCGATATAGATCATCTAAAACATTACAGGGACACAAAAAGGTGGGAAAATGAAAATCAAGACAGTACACTTTTGTTAACTATTATATCATTATTTTTTGAGGAAAATACAGATTCTAAGAGACATTACATTGAAGAATAATAATGATTATCACCATGGTAAGGTGATTTAGTTTCATCATTTCGAGCAATGTCTCTCAAGGAAGGAGAAGTAAATCGATTAAAATCTGGCTGTTTTATCCTCCCCATCCTGAAATTATCTTCTGTAAACTGGTTCTGTTCATGAGGACTCCAATTCAACTATCTTTACAAGAGACTATACTATACCCGCTGACCAAGTGAAACAAATCTACAGGAGTGTGAGTCTGTTGATGATAAGCACATCAGATCGATTCAAAATCGCTGTAAAAGGCTAGTATACAAAACTCTGCATGCTTCCTTCTCATCAGTGCAACTCTAAAATTGCGTTTCTTACAACTAAGAGTGAAGTGCCGAATTTGAGTTCTTCAAATCACAACTAGACCTTTCCATCTGATGAAGGAAGGTTTCTGTTGGCCTTCAAGGCTTTGGAAGATGATTTAGATAGAGAATTGGTGCCTTTGGAGGGAGAGGAGGAAGGGCATGGGAGCTTCTTAGGTAGCATCTGTTCCCAGTATTCCTTAGGCAATCTTGATGCTTCTGAAAGAACAATGAAAGCAAGAAGAGTAAAGAGCAAGCACTTGTGCCTCCAAGAACCTAACATGTTGAATACTCAGGAAATGAACAGAGCTCTGCTTTAACTTTCAAAGCTTGCAGCTTTAGATAGACTGTTGCAGCAGACATGTTGAGTAATGTATGGAGACTGCCAACTTGTGTGTTTGAGAAAAGATGACTTAATGGCAGACAATGGGGTATTTGATAATGCTAATCTTTTGAGCAGCTCATGTTGTTGCTCTCATTGTCTAATATAGAAATAGGATCTGTGTGTGTGAGATTGAGGAATTTGAGGGAGTTTAATATTTCGTACCCCAAATTGGTTGAGTACTACTACAATTGTTTAATCTTCTGTCTGGTAAGAAATCTTTGCTGTCAGACTTATTCAAGCAATATAATTAGTAATGCCACTTAGACAATATGTGACATTAATGAAACAGTATTTTACCATTTTGGTTTGCACTTTTTTGTAAGCATACATATTCCCTATATATAATGCATGCCATGAGATCGATTTCATGTCGCGCATGAAAATACAAAGCATTGGTTAGCATGCTCATAATATGTTTAGTATCAGAGTTTTTAAAACTCAATCAAAATCGCCTTGAAGCTATGTCTGAGTCTCGAAATATACAAGGTTAATCATTTCAATACATTGCAAATGCATCCTCTTTGGTTTTACATGACTGCATTGAATCCTGCATTGGTAAATATCCACTTCTACGCTAGAATTGATGAAGCATGTGTCAATAATAAAAAATGTTCCCTAAAGCCCTATAAGCCTTCAGTTTAGAAAATAGAAACCCCACCTAACTCTGGTATTATTATTATCTCTCAATCATGCAAACATGAGGAGAGTACCTTTTTCACTAATTTTAGATAGTTCAAAAGCCAAGCAAGCCTCAGTAAGAAAAGGTTTAAAGGAGTCGAAAGAAGCATCTAGGCACTTTTGTATGCTATTTTGCGAACAAAGAAATGCTTTTACCTCAAAAGAATAATGGTCATCACTTACCAGCATTGTCACTGGGAAATCAATTAATACTTTGTGTAAAGACCATTGATCGGGGCACCCCAAAGCTAAGTAGAGTCAGTGAAGCAACAAAATTTAATTAAGATACAAGGTATATGGTCCTTTTCTCTTCTTCAGGAAAAACATAGGTCAGTTATAATAGACAAAATCAAAACCCCCGCTCTCTTACAACATATTAAAAAAAAAAAAATTACTTCTGAATTTATTCATGAAGGACTTATAGTTCAATTGACATATTTTCCTTTTGTTTGTTTCCAACAAAGATATCCAAGGATCAAATCTCCCTCCCAACTTAAGATGTAAGAAATAATAATTAAATCAATCCTTGAGAATATTTATTCTACCCCTGAAGAAGATCAAACCAGAATTTAGCCATTGAAAATGATATAACATTACCATGCTGTCAAAAGGGGCTATTTGAGCTTTTTCAATATATTAAAGAAGAAGCCTGCTGCACCAAACTTTGAAGTGCTCGTGAGCTCACAATTTTTAATTGCAGTAAGCTGAAGGAATGTCGGATGAAAGACTATATTTAACATTTGTGCGGGCTAATCTGGGACAAAAGGAGTTGGAATGTGTACAATGCACTTCTTTCTTAAAGTGGTAGGGTCCATTCTTGCTCAAAGTGCTCCATGTCTTACTAACTACTAATTCAGTAATCAAAATGCTTTAATGTCCATATAAAATATTTAATCTTAAACTGAAAAATGTAGAGTTAATTTGTCATCTGCCCCTAGTTTGAATTCTCAGTTATGCATTGCTGTTCTAGAACTCGACCACACAAAAAACTAATTTTTATCTTTTTTTCAAGTGGATCTATGAGAAAGCTCCCATTAAAGTCTTCAATTATATTAGAATGTTTGAGAAACAACATTTTCACCTTTTAAAAACATCTTACGCTTATTGTGATGTAGAATCTGTTATGCCTCAACTTGTACTCTTATGTCCTTGCATCAGAGCTAGTGATCATCATTAACTAGAACAATTCTTGTACTATTTATCTCAATGCACATGCTCTTGTGATTTCAATATTCATGGAATCTTGTGCAAGCCACACAAGTGTTGAAATAACAAGAACAGATGCATGCATACAACCCAACTATCCTAGAATTTGTAACACTAAAGGAACCTGCAGTAAGACTTTGCTCTGTAAATTTTCTTGCACAGGAAAAAACTGTGCTGTTCTAGGTTAAAGAACTGAATGTCTAAGCAGTTTACTTCTTCCCAAAAAATTATAGAATCCTCTCAATTCATTTGAAATAGGAATAACCTATTTTACAGTTAAGATTTTATTTCTTAAATCTAACATTTTATTAATTACCACTTTTTAATGAAGTAGTGCTAGGTAAATATTTATATTTGTAACATTTAATTTAAACCAAGAAAAAATCCATTTCAAATGGAAATATTTACTTTCCACCAAAAGTCACTACTGTCTCCATCAACAAGTCCCTTGGTCCACCTAGGATCTTCCAAAATCAAGGACTCAAAATGAACAAGTACAATTATTCCAACATTCCAAGTAACAGAGACAAGGTAAAGGATGAGAATGATGGGGAAGTTGTGAATGAAGTAATTTAAGATTATTTTGTCAGCCTGGGTATGGGAATGCTCACTTAATAAAAATATAAGATATGCTCATATCTTCCTTGAAAGTCTTGCTGTCGGAAAATTTTACACGGGCTCATACACCATAATTATGTGCACAACTGCTACATTATCAAAGGTGGGATTGTTCTGCTAAGAAATTGACATTGGCTACATTCGTAGTATATATTAAAATAAAGTTAGATAGGCCTGCACAGTACACGTATGACTATGCTTATGCTGCAAGACCTTATAAAAATAAAATTATATTAAAAAAATCGATAGTGTCAACAATGGGTAAGAGAGACTAGAATCCTTGTTCTTCTCATAAAGAAAAGCAAGAAATCCTACTAAGCTGCGAGACTTTGGGTGTCCTTAATACACATTTAAGAAAATTGAAAAACAACTTCAAGTTAAAGCTGTAATTCCAAGTTTCAACATTAAAGCTCTTCGATGTACTATTCTAGGTTTTTGAAAGAAAATGTCAGAGAGTCCAAACGCTATATAATTATTTTGTAACGTGATGTATATTTAAATTTATTCACAAACTTTTATTGAAGAAAATATATTATGATTAACTTGTTTATATATGTATATATTATGATTAACTGTTTTTGAAAGAAATATACTGGATTGAAATCATGTGCAATATCTAAGGTATTGCATCTAATGCAATTCTTATTAATGGTTGAAATTGATTGTTGCAAAAAGTAATTTTTAATCTTAAAAAGTTAAGTAAAAAGTAAAAAGTTTTTTTTTTTTTACTAGAATCCTTGTTCTTCTCATAAAGAAAAGCAAGAAATCCTACTAAGCTGCGAGACTTTGGGTGTCCTTAATACACATTTAAGAAAATTGAAAAACAACTTCAAGTTAAAGCTGTAATTCCAAGTTTCAACATTAAAGCTCTTCGATGTACTATTCTAGGTTTTTGAAAGAAAATGACAGAGTCCAAACGCTATATAATTATTTTGTAACGTGATGTATATTAAAACTTATTCACAAACTTTTATTGAAGAAAATATATTATGATTAACTTTTTTTATATATGTATATATTATGATTAACTGTTTTTGAAAGAAATATACTAGATTGAAATCACGTGCAATATCTAGGGTATTGCACCTAATGCAATTTCTATTAATGGTTGAAATTGATTGTTGCAAAAAGCAATTTTTAATCTCAACCATTGATTAAAAAATTTAAGTAAAAAGTAAAAAGTTTTTTTTTTTTTTTGAGAGATGGTAGGGTGAATTGCACCCGGTGCAATACCGGATCTTAATCCAAATATACTCACTTAGCAAATAGATATTTTAATAATTAACAATTTTCAATTCCTATTAATGGTTGAAATTGATTGTTGCAAAAAGTAATTTTCAATCTCAACCATTGATTAAAAAAGTTAAGAAAAAAAAAGTAAAAATTAAAAAAGTAAAAAGTAAAAAGTAAAAAAAAAAAAAATTTGTGAGAGACGGTAGGGTGAATTGCACCCAGTGCAATACCCTAAGTATTTTAATAATTAACAATTTTCGATTATTTAAAAGCCATAAGGAGGAGAAATTATATAGTCTTCTGGTAGACCACGCCACTTGTCTACCATTCCACTAAAAGACTTCCACTTGTTTAAAATTGCTGAGTCAGTAATCAGTTTCCTCCATAAAGAGACACAGTAGCAAAAATCTAAAACACATATTATAGATAGTATAGATAATGATTTGACACGAGAAATGCTACCTCTATAACCTTTTGTGGAAGGTTGTGGACCTAGCATTTCTCTTTGAAATAAATATTAATTCTTTTTATTTTTTTAATTTGACACTCAATGCCCACCTACTTTTAGAGGGATGGAGAGTTAATAATAATAATAACAAAATGAATCTTAGCATTTTTTATTAAAGTATGAAAATACAAAACATTTTTATTAAGTCATCTCTTGTCATTTCTCACATTTAAAAACTTCTTATCTATATTCCTCAACCCAAAAACAAAAACAAAAAAACAAAACAAAACAAAACAAAACAAAACTTTTTTTTTTTTTTTTTTTTTTCATAAACAAAAACTTCTTATCTATATGGTAACCAATAACCAAATTATAGGGATAACAATTTTAAAACACTTTATCACTGTAATTTGCCAAACATAATAAATACTAACTTCGCCTTTGGCATTATTATAGAAAGTAAAGTTTTAAAGCTTCGGCTATAACGATAGAGTTTTAGAAATTGAGCTTTTGGGATATAAAGCTTTAATGGAAAAGCTCTTTAGGGTTTTGAGTGTTTGGCAAAGTATGGTGAATAAGTGGATGATTGGTTAGGGTATTTGCAGTCCTTGAGGAGAAGTTTGTAACGGTAAAATGAGGGAGTGTCTTTCTTTCTCTCTCTCTCTCTTGAAATAAAATTAAATAATTTTTATTGTATATGTCAGCTTTAAAAAAAATATATATATATATATATATATCAAACATACAATTATGTTTTTTCACATTTTAAACTATGTTATTTGCAATATGATACCAAACACATTTTTTGCATTATGAATACTTTAAACACATTTTTACAATACTTTTTAAAGAACAAAGTTTAGTTACAAAATTGGTTGTAGCCTTAGGCTACAAACTCACTTAATAAAATAAATATTACTGCATATTTTGAAAATCTAACCGTTGAATTACATGTGTCAATCGGATATCATTTACTATATAATTTATAATCTTATATTTTATGCATAATTTTCAATTACAAAAACTTGCAATTTAAAATTTTATTGATGACATAGCTATTAATCTTCAATTTTCTTGAAATTTTGCAAGCATGGAGGATATAAGAAGAAGATGCAATCCAATGGTGGATTTGTCAAAATTCACCTCCAATAAAGAGATATTGAGTTAGTTGTAATCTAAAGCTACAATCGATTTTTTAGCTAAACTTTGTCCCTTTTTAAATCATAATTTTCAGATTATTTTGAACAACGACGCTTGAAATCTACTACTAAACAGGCCCTAATACTTTTAAGTTGTAGAGTTATAAAATATGAATAATGAGTTGTATAATTTTTCCCCACCCTCCTAAAAACTCCAAATTTAAGCTTTAGCCTTCAAGTTGTTTTCAGCTTAAAGGACACCACCCACCCTCCTAAAGCAATTTTTTAGTGGCTTTCTACACATTGCAATTTATTTTCGGCTACTTTTCGGTACAAAAAGCACTGTATGGCTCTGCAACGGAGTGAACGGACCCCTAAGCTTGGCCTTAAAAGTCGTTTTCAGCTTTAAGAATCCCCTTAAAATTTAACCCCCACCCCTCTCCCCATAAAGCACTTTTCAATCACTCCAAAGAAAAACTAGTAGAATCCCCTAAATCTCTTGCACTTAAAAAACTCTTTATCACAAAAACTCTACTTAGATCTACTTTCTATTATTTTGAAAATTTCAGAAAAGAGAGCTTTAACCCCCCCTTAAAGCATTTTTAGACCATTAAAAACCCTAAATCCCTTTCAATTAAAGTTCTTTATCGCAAAAACTCAACAACTAAAATTCTACTTTGCTCTACTTTAATACCAAACAAACCCATGAGTATATTGAAGTGGACCCCGACCTACACAAATGAGAAGGCTCTATGTTCAAGAACTGAAGGGATCTAAGCTGCAGAGTCCAAACAACGCTAAATTTTCTTGTATAACATTAAATTTGATTCTCATCAAAAGAAAATTCAGCCGATTTGGTTTTGGCACCCACATTTAGCTTCAACACATGATAGTTATCAAATTCTGGCACACCTATTTTGCCAATGAAAAAAGCAACTAAAATAGAGAATAGGTTGATTTCAGATGCCACAGCAATCTTAGGACAAGACGAAGATGCAAAGTCTTTGGGGATATATAATCCACAAAATGGTATTTAAGAACCCAGAAAATTTTTAACAAGGAACATTATGAAATTTTTCTTACTTTTTACTTTTATGACATAAAACCAAACCTCACCAAAGCTCCCCTTTGGACCCATCCTTGGGGATTAAATCCAGGATACATGACCTCAGATGCCAAACCATGTATCAAGTAATCTAAGAAAATTCCTAGCGAGGATTCAAAACCAAGATGTTTGGGTCAACAGCTCATCTCAAGCCTCCCAACACAATGCTGCACCCTGACGAGTGCAGATTTTGTATTAATACCAATCTATTGAATGCAAATCATCTATACCATTTTTTATATCCCATTCTATATTCTACTAATCACTACTTACCATGTATATGATTACTTTTCATTTTAAACTTTAGTTATTCTATACGAAAGTAAAATAAAAACATAGCAAGTAGTGATCAGTTTCTAAAACACGTGCCTCATAACCATTAAAAAGTATTAAATTTTCATTTATATCAAAGATAATATGCAGATATCAAAAATTAAGGTCCGATCTTGTCTATAATTGACGAAGGAATAAATAGAGTAAATATAGTAAAGTACATTACTGGGACTAAAAGAATAATCAACCGTATATATATAATTTACATCTAAATATAGAACTGCAGGTATGGCCTCATTGACTTAAAAAGCTTGAGGACGAATAATAATACCTAAATGGGCTAGAGTGCTAGTAGTATCAGCACCACAGCAGCCTTGGACAGACTAAACTTAAGTATCATGCTTAAGAAATAGCTGACTTAATTGTTTCGACCTCCGCGGGACGCCACATTGTCTTCCGGGCACAGAGCAATCCCTCCTTGTCATTTGAATAAATTAATCTTATTTCCCACTGTAAAGATTTGGCCATGTTCTCAACTTCACGTATGGTTTCAACACTGTCCCGTACGATCAGCTTTCCTTCTGGCCTGAGGATCCTATCAACTTCTGCAACCACTGCCTTTAAGTTGCACCTGTGACCAGATAATTATAAACACATTGAGTGCGTTTGGACTCAGCGTTTTGCTGAGTCCACGTTTCACGTTTTGCAATTTTTCTTTTTTTTTTTCTTTTTTCCCGGAAAGTGAACAGTAAAATCACATGATTTTACTGTTCATGAGACAAAAAACACTGTTCATGTACTGTTTGACACTGTTCACGCACTAAAAAATATTAAAAATAAGTCCCACGGTATTATTTACACATTTAAAAATTATTTTACTACAGTATTTTCAGTTTTCAGTTTTCAGTTTCAGCAACAATAAGTTCAATCCAAACTCACCCATTAAGTCAAACTAATCATTGGAGGTTAGTGCTGAGGACTAAAACAGCAAGAAATGTAACATATAAGATAACAAACCTCTTTTTGAGACCGGAGAAGAGATGATCTGCATGGAGAAGATCATAGGATCTGGGGTAGGTATTAAATGATTCGCACCAGTCGTGATATATTCCAAATAAACCACGCTCATATATTATTGGGAGTGTGTCTGGAGAGTCAATTGGGACTACATTCATTACCCACACTTTCAAGTTTTTTAGTGCCGCAGCAAACCTAAAAGAAGCATCCATTATATAAATTATAAAGAACTAATCAAAAAGATACAGAAAACAAAAGGAAAATGAGCCTCGCTTAGCTCCTTACGACATAAGAAAAAGGGAATGTTAAGGCAGTGCCAGGAAATTTTCTCAAGGGGGTGAAAACATTTTTGTGTCATTTTTAGATTTATTACCAAATGTAAAAGAAGATTAATGGAAAATTTCAAAAGCTAGTGGGGGCCATGGCCCCACTTGACCCCCCCTAGCTCCGCCTACTTATCATTAACCCAACAATAATCACATTTTGCTCAAATTAATGAGAGATGATCAGATATTTAGTACCAAAAGGATATCTACCCATTTTCAAGGGCCTGCCAAGGTTTTTTTTTTTTTTTTTTTTTTTTAAAGTTAAATATGCAACAGAGAATATGCTATTTTTTTTTTTTTTTTTTTTTTAATTGATAAGTTAAATATGCAACAGAGAGTAGGCTTCAAACGGAATAGAATGACAAAAAATACATGTGTCACACCTAACTACTTTGTTGAGGATCCATAACTGACCCCAAAATTTTGAAACCAATGCTTGGTTGTTTTTGTATAAATTAAACATGCACCAAGTAGTTAGAATGCGGAAGAAGAATATATGTGACCCCAATAAATCTGTTGAGATACAACCCCATAGTTTGGGGATTAAGGCTTTGTTGTTGTTACACATGCCCCCCAATGGGTTTTGAATTTGTGACCTTACCCTCCACTATTCTTATAGGAGAAAAAGTGTCATTTGAGCTAGAGCTCATTAGCACCAACCATGGAAAGAAAGTATTCAAAAGCCAATGCGCTCTAACTCAACTATGTGAATGTGGTGCTAGGTTTAGGATGAGTTCATGGGAATAAGACCTACTATATTTGTGTGTAACTTACCAATCAGGGAAAAAAAAAGTACTAAAAAATGTAGGATTTCTTACCCTCCATATACAGCTCTCATGTCCATAACATTCCTCACGGAAGACCAGTCGATTCCCATCCCATTCAAATATGAGTGGGAGACAACATTTTTCCAGTGCTGGTAGTCAGCAGTGAAATCCTCCACAGCACCTTTGCCATAGACTCCAACTTGAGAATTAAGCCAATAAGGTGGCTTCTCCAACCTTTGTGGCCATTGCTCAGGCCACTGAGACCCTCGCTCTGATTTTTCAACTGGTACTTTGTGCATGCATGCTTGCAGTGGTACATTCCTGAACAAAAACACTCACAGAAACACTTAATGAAAATTTTCACTAATATCTGATCATAGTGAAGTCAAGAAATTCTGAAGCAGGTGAACTTGCTTAGAAGAAGATAAGTTATAAATAAAGATATTCATTTTTGAAGATAAAATTACACCCATGCTTCAGCTATTTCCTATTGTCATTTTTCTGTTTTTCCCATTACCAATACAAAGAAAATGCATATTTGTCGCACAATATGATGGACGCTTAATTCGAAAATCTGCAACTTCCAAAACTCCAGAACAGATGCAGAGAGTAAAGAATTCGAGGAAAAAAAAGAATTAAATCCAAAGATAGTTTTAATGAAGCATCTTCTTGGCACCTTTCATAAGCTACTTTGATTATTACAGAGTCTAGTATTAAGTTTCTTTAGGATAGAAAGTTGCTGGTTCATTTTTAATTGAGTTAATTTAGATTAAGTGCAATTTGGTAAATTCCAAATGTTCTAAAGTGGTCTGTCCTTGGCCGTACCAAAGGCCCATGAGTCTTATTTTGTCTTTTGAATCCTTTTCCTATGTGGTTTCGAAGTTCGTAAAACACTTTTGCTTTGCTATTAGTAATTAGTTTGAGTCTTTGTCTCTTCTTGGTAAAACTTTAGCAATATCCTAGATAAAGGCTTTATTGTAATAAATAAAATTGATAGTGATAATTTTAATAGAATTCCAACCACTTATTTAAGCTTTGAGAGTGTGATTGCCATCTCTTACCTGTGTGATTGTTTAGGAAAAGCTATTTTTTTTATTACTTGTTCTATAGCTTCTATCCACTGTTTTAACATCAAGCATATTCAAGATTCCATCCATCCATTCATTACCTAAACCCTCAAACATCAATTACTTATTCAAGAATCCTTCAAGATCTCATGAAGAAATAAAATTTAGTGGTAAATTCCTAAATAATTTTTATCAGAGCCCATTCAAGCTTTTGTCCTGCGTCACTATATTATCTCCATGTAAAGCTAATGAAAGAATATTAGTTTCCCTAAGAAACTGAAGGTTACTTCAAGGAAATAGAAACTCTCTTCTAAGGTGCACCATGATCTTATTTTACCTCACATAGGAAATTCAAGACTTCTTTAATTTGCATGCGTTAATACTTCTAAGACTAAAGCAGAAAATGATAGTCAGTAAAGCATCTCATATTTTGTGAACTCCTTGAGACAATGGCCTTTGAGCCAAATGGGGCTTCTACCCCCCTGAAGTATGGGGTGTCAGGTGAATAGGGTGGTTCAAATCCCATAGGGTATGTGAGTATGTACGTGAGTATTACCTAGTGAAAAGATAATTAAAACTGCTTTATAACAGTAACAAATGTCTTTAATCCCACTAAATGTGACAGATCTATCCTATATGGCTATCTATTAATGAACTTGTCAATTGGATTTGTGCACAGTAAACCTTACATTTTATAGCCCAATATTCAGTTAAGTGGCTATTTTAACTCATAACAGCCAATATTTGTACCAGACACCACTGATACCATCATTAAACCACTATATTAAACCATGGAGAAAGTAGAAAATACCAGGCTGCATTTGGGTCATCAGATTCTTTGCAGAGGGGAGGCTCATTTTTTGGTCTTTTGTCATAGCACTCATTGGAAGTTGGTTTCCTGTATATTGCTGCACCCACTTCATTCAATTTGTCCTTTTTAATCACCACCAGATCCCAGCACATTGACTTTGTTAGCTCAGACATTGCTGCCATCAATTACAACAAAAAGAAAAATGGAAGGGCATCTAAAAGTCAACTTCAAGTCCATTTTTTTTTAGAGGAAGCTAAATGAAAACAGTTCTACCTTTCCAAATGCCAGAATCTTCTGGATTCTTTCGATAAACCGGAGTGGCAGACCAGACAAAATAACCTCCAGGTCGCAAGACACGATTTAGCTCCAAGAGAAGTTTACCACCTGCAATGTACCTCAAATTTTATCTCTAACAAAAATTAACTGGGGGAAGTAGGAGGAGAGGAGGGATTGTGGAGAGGGGTAGAAGAGGATGTAAACATTACCTTCAACATGCCAAGGGACCCTACAGCGTGCACAGTGGACAACATCAAATACAGCCCCAGGGAAGGGAAGTCTTTTGGTGCCCATAACTGATGATATGGCTGGGATTCCTCGTTCAAGTGCAAATTGTACTTGAGCTTCATGCTCATCCTTGGGAGCAAATGACATTGCAAGAACATCTCTATCAAAAAGAAAACCTCCAAAGCTAGCCACTCCACACCCAACATCCAATAATACACGACTTCTTTTTCCCCATGCAATATCAGGAAGAGTCTGCATTGTCCATAGAAATATAATGAATTATACTTGTCAGAGAAGGAATAGAATCCCACAAGCAGATCATCCTTGCAAATCAGAATGCCAAACTAAAAATAATAATAAAAATATAGGAAAACTAAAGATAAGTAGATTGTGTTTGGAAAATTTTCTGGATAACAGAAGTATGATCATGTCAACATTATATAAAATTGGTGAAATGTGAATAAAGAACAGGACATGACATGACATGAATAGGGAAAATGAGGTTGATGATAAGCAAAAGTAGCAAGAACAGAAAATCAAGAGAAGAGACCAGCGCATTTGACAAATTCAACAGAAGCTTTGTTCGGTTAACAAAAATGGAAAATTCAAAATTAAGACAATCCTGGTAAGTTCAGAAGAGGACACAGAAGAACCTTCCAGCTTGTTCATCAAGAAATCAAGTAAATTTATGAGTCTTTTCACCAATCACAAAAGGAAAGGGGAAAAACTAATAATAACTACAGGAATATTCATTCTCCTTTTATTCATTCTGCTGTGATTCATTTACAGTCAAAAGCAGATCTGTACTTCCTGCAGTAGACCAGTGTATGCATAGAAATAAGAATTGCCCCAGTGAGCACTCACCACTCAGGTGCAGTGTAGAATAAAAGACATAGTTCCAGTTCATGTTTAATCCAGTCCTGAGCTTAGAGAACTGAACTAGTTTAAAATCAGCGAAAAACACGAAATCTTTTCACATGAAATGCAAATATAAATAGACAAAGGAAGGAGCATTTGGATATGTTGAAATGAGATACAAAAGTAGCTCATTCACAGTATATTAAAATGCTTTCTACTTCCCTGAACCTAATATTGTTGGTGCACCTATATAAGTACTAATATGAAATCAGAATAAACAAATCTGCTTTATTCACAGGATGGACAGAGTGGAACATATAAGTGACAAGGGCTCACTTTTTGAACAAAATCAATGTAATGAAGAGCGCCCTTCACGAACTGAGTTCCACCTCCAGGAAAAGTGAGGTATTCACCAGTAACTTTAACCCAATTTTGGTGCCCCTTAATCTCTGCAAGCTTGGTGTGGGGAACGTTATAATACCATATCTGCATAACACACCAGAAAAACAATATTCAACACCAAGTAAACTTTAAATAGTTTTTCATTGATCAACTAGATATTGGGTATACCTTTTCCCTGCTTTTAGGCCACTGAATTGGGATTTTATATCCTTTAGGTAGAGGAACAAGACAAGTGGGAGCTTCATCCGGACAGTGCCTCTCTCGATGCTCATAGTGGCCTGTACTTGGAAGCTTTCTAATTGCTTTCAAATTGTCGAGGCAAGGTATGTAGTCTGGCCCAGCAGTGACATTACAGACTTTCCAGCTATAGCCACTTTGGTCCTTAGTTATTGAAGCTAGTTGTGATTCCTTCTCATTCTGTGACTCTGTTGCTTGGGTTGAAAATGCCCCATTTTGAGTAGTAGCTTCATTCAATAGTTCTGACTGGGCACCAGCAGGGAAGATCTCAGGCTGATCAACTTTCTTCTCCTCAGTCAGATTACTTTCCTCTGTTTCCAATTTTTTCTCACCCTCAACCAACTCTGATTTATTATCATCAAATTCTGTCTGCTTAGCATCCATCACTTCACCAGCTCCTCCGTCTATTTCCCCATCTCCAGTTTTTCCCTCCCCATCATTTTCAACCTGTCTCTTAGGCTCCTCTTCAGACTCAGACTTATCATCAGAGTTCACCTTCACCCCTTCTTCCTGATTTTCCTCAGCTCTATTCCCAGACTCCCTCTCAACTATGTTTTGCTCATTCCCAGTGTTCCCATCTTCATTAGTTGAATCCTCCAGCAAATCATCTGAACTGCCCTTGAAATTCCTAGAACCATTTTCAGGTACCATTTGTTTCACCTCATTTCCAGTGTCCTCGGTAGCCAAGTCTGGATTTTGATCCGGAACAATGGATGACATTAAAGTCCAAATCGCAACTAAACAAAATGCAACAAACACCACTATAGATATAGTCGAACAGTAACTTGAAGACTTCCTCCCATCAATTCGGGAGTACTTTGCCTGAGCCATGTTTTCTAGGTGTAGACTTCCTTATGATATAGACCTGGAAGGGGCAATAACAAAATAAATAAATAAATAAGCAAACCCACAAAACAAACCTCCTGAAATTCAATTTCAACTTAGCTCTTTAATTGTTTCAAAATCCCCCCCCCCCCCAAAAAAAAAAAAAGAAACCGAAGCTCAACATAATTCTGATGGTTAGATCCAAGTACGCAGAACAACCAGTCTTACCAAAAAGACCAAGAATTTTTTTATCATAAATTTCAAGAATCCATCCAAATGTGAATCAATATAAGTTGTGTAAATACTATTTTTTTTTTTAAATGCTGAAACCTCATAGTGGAAAAGAAAACCACAGATTTGGTTCAAGATGGTAATATGCTAATGGATAAACAACTTCCATAGTATGACTAGTGAGATTCAAAACATAAATTGAAACAGTAAGAGGGAAGACTCCAAAGCAAAAATGCTCACAACTTTAACAAAAGAGAGCAATACCCATCAACGCAAGAATCAATCTTTCATAAAAATAAAATATAAAAAGACCAAACTTTTACCACCCAAGATCAGTACTTCAGAGCAAGCAAACAAAATCAGAAGCACAAAACATAAAGAAAAAGTTAAACCCAGAAAAGATCTCAAACACTATACTACTACAACACTCCAAATAGTTCAAGAAATATATGAAGCAAAATCAAAACAGAAATATAGTAGAGTAGGATTTGAAGTGTACCCTTTTTCCCTGAGAGTGATCTGAGTGAAGAAAAAATAAATTTAAGGATGTTGGGTCATTTTTATTGATCTATTTTATAGTAGAGAGTAGAGAGAGAGTTGGGTGCTTTGGCACTGAGAGAGTTATGAGAGCTTTCGTTTATCTTTGTCTTTAATTATTATTTTATTCCTTTTTTTGGAGTAAGATTTGCAAGAGTCAAAAAAGGAAACAGAAACAGTGTTGAAATATCATCAAGATGATATTATTATTATTGGTATTAGTAAAATAGTTATTTTATTATTGTGAGATCTGGTTTTTTTTTTTTTTTTTTTTTGAGAAACTGTGAGATCTGGTAGGCATGGGATATATGATGGGTCTTACTGTTAGCTTAGCTGGAAAAAGGGGATGAATTTAAGAGAGCATGAAGCAGCAAATCCGACAAAAAGCTAAAGCTGAAAAAACCTTTTTTCTTTCTTTTTTTTTTTTCTTTTTTTGCTTGGAGATTGAACTTCGAGCAACAGGTCACTGCAGAACCCAGGTACCAACTCGCCTTGACCAACTCGCCTTGATAGGCGGTGGTGTTTCAGCTAATTGGACAATGACTTGTTCATTACATGATTATCACTTCTTCTTTTTTTGTAAGGTTACGAGAATTATCATTTTAATTCACTTAAAAATTATGACTTCAATATATGATATTTACCCTTTTGTACCACTGTTATTATTATTGGAGTATCGTATAATATTTTTATCAAATTTTATTACTTATACTTTTATGAAATGTTGTGACAAAATAAAAGATAATGTCGGTTCATAGGATTGTTCTCATATACTCTATATTTCCATCACATAATTTATTAAATCATGTAATAAAAACAAAATAAAAAACAAGTTGCATGACTATTAAGAAAGTTACATAATTAAAAATAAACATTTATAGTTTTTTTTTTTTTTTTTAACCGTGATGGATTGAGAGGAACTTCCTTCCAAAGTAGTATATATGGTGTATTTCACTCCTACTCCAATTTGTATCTAAACTAAATGATAAAAAATTATCATTATAAAGTGAGTTAAAATTTTATCTCTTCAAATTAATTAATTAAAAATAAATAAAAATTCAGCATAAATTTTTCCTTGTTGGATGGTTTACTTATTAATTCATATGGCATCATTCTATCCAAATTTGAAACAGTATGCATGCTTAGTTCCAAATTGAATACTATTAAGTTTTAGGACCCCACCCCCCCCCCAAAAAAAAAATACTAGAGCTATTGTTACAGTATTTTACCCTAAGCATCAAATGTTGGCTAAGTTGTACTTAATTTACAAAACTCACACTTTTGTGGGATTTAGGATAGATTATGGTAGGCAATCTTATGGATTTTACCCCCAAAATTTTTTTATTAAGATACTAAATCCTGCACTCAAACCTAAAATTTCCTGCTTTTTATGGAAGGCACTTGTCAAATGAATAATTTTTTCTTAACTATTAATAAGATATGATATAATTGGTGATAGATTCAAACAAAAGTATTTTTTTAAAATTACAATAAATCAGGATAACAATTATGAAAAATATTGTGTAACATTAATACATTACCCATTTTATCAGTTGCCAAAAATAAAATGTAGACTTTTGACTTTGATGATGGATGCCAATTACTGTGCGACTGTGTGAGGTAGTAAGCAATTTAACGTGAACAGGAGTCTTGTTAGTTGTCAACTCACCTCCCTAACAATAGTGGAGCAAGGGTATATGTACAGTAAAAATGGATAACATTGGGAAATTTTCATTGGTTCTTATTTGAGTTATTATTAATATCTCTTTATTTTTTTATCTACCACTAAAATAATATAAACATTATAATAAAATAATATTTCATTCAACTACTAAAACACAACCACAATCAAAAGTAATGGTGGACAATGAGAGATACACGAAGAGGTCATAAGGAGAGAGACAAAAGCAATGTGAACATAAAATAAAAATAAAAAAATTTACTTTTCAACTACAGTGCATAGTTAAAAGTAGTTGTGCACTGTAACTATAGAGCCAAAAAATATAACTTTGTCCTCTACTATTACATGGTGCATTTTGATATTTAGTGGTGCTAAAAATAGCTATATAGCTATTTAGCGGTTAGCGCCACTATTATTTAACACCACTATTATTAATAGCTATTTAGCACCACTATCTTATTTGATTTATTATTAATATCACTTTATTTTTTTTATCTGCTACTAAAATAATATAAACATTATAATAAAATAATATTTCATTCAACTACCAAGACAGAACCACAATAAAAAGTAATGGTGGACATTGGGAGATACACGAAGAGGTAGTAAGAGAGAGACAAAAGCAATGTGAAAACAAAATAAAAAATAAAATAAAAATTTACCTTTTAGCTACAGTTCACAGTTAAAAGTAGTTATGCACTGTAACTATAGAACCAAAAAATATAGTCTTGCCTCCACTACTATATGGTACATGTTGATATTTAGTGGTACTAAAAATAGTGAATAATTATTTAGCACCAATATTGTTAGTGCTCTAACAACCCATCGCATTAATCCAATATCAAATTCTTTTTACCAATTTTTTTTTTTGTTTCTCTGAACTTTCTCACAATAATGGCTCACTAGTCAATACCGAGTCACCGACAGTAAAGGGAGGAAGCCAACGCGGGCACACTAAATGCGATGGCACATTGGCAATGTTATGAAGCACATGCAATTGCAATGCACAGAGTCGTTCATTCACCGACGCACAAAACGTCTTTTTCCTTTTCTCTCACTCAAAAAGTTAGTTTAAGGGTCAAATTGGGCAATCAAATAGGACGTGGTCACCGGACCCACATCAGCCAATTTGCATTTCCTTTTTTTTTTTCTTTGGGTTGGCCAATTTGCATTTCTATTTTCTAGTAGTAGTGGTGGACTTGATACTCATGTATGGTAGATAATCATTCTCCGGTGACGATGATGACGATGTGAAAGAAGGCCTCAAATGAAATCTCAATGTTATTTTATGGCCAGGTAAGGTTAAAGACTACTTTACTATTTGTCGATGACATCTTTCTTTTCTTTTTTTTTTTTTTGAGAAGAATTTGTCGATGACATCTGGAATCTAGATCTAGGCAACAAAGAATGATACAATTAATTACAACCTTAGATTCAAGGAATATTGTAGTATAGAACAACACAAAATAGTACAAGTAGAGTAACGTGACTGGTGCTCTTGAGAACGCCTAATTAATATGATGATTGTGATTCACTCAACGTGGATTTGACACATCAAAAAAAAAAAAAACGTGGATTTGACCAATACAATTAGATTTTGAGTTATGCTAAATTAAAATACTAAAATCAATACATTTTTTAAAATTTTAATATAAAAAACTTATAAATTGGTGTGTTCAAAATATTATTAGCACCACTTTTTTTTTATTAGTACATATAAAATTTTATTAGTACCACTAATAATATTGCTCACAAAATATTATTAGTACCACTTAAATAATATATAATAAATGAATGTATATATAGATTACTAGTCGTTAATTCATACTATGCATAAGAACTTACTATTTGTGAGGTGGACTAAAATAATTTTATAAAATCTTAAATTAAATAAAAAAACTGCACCATTGCATGATTTACTCTTGTATGACTTCAATTTGTGTTACAATTTGATGAAGAAGTCATTGCTTAAATGTGTAATGGCTTACAAAAAGTTTGTCAGACGGTTTCAAATATTGCAAAAAAATAACTTAAAAATTCAAATATTAAAACTTTTGAAAGACCAAAAAATATTAAAGAATCAAATGATTCACTGTTTAAAAATTATTGAAACAAAACAAAATATATATATGACTAAATAATAGAGAAATATAAAAGAAAAATGGGTTACATTCAAAAAAATAATCCATGGCTATTGTAAGAACGCGTTTGGATCTTTGGGCCCAAGGAATGATTGGATCTGATGAAGAACAGAATCAGTAGGCTGCACAACTCGGCTTTGATGGGCTGAAAGTGGTAGTGAAGGCCTGAAAGATAAACAAAATATCAAAGGAGACCGGGGTGGACCGGCCTAAGACCCTCCGATGACTAAGTTAGTATCTTCTCTTGAATGGAGTTCTAACTGTATTGGGAGTAAAAATCTCAGAATTTCATACCTTTGTTTAGTTCAGACCGATCGGAAACTTTGGGGCGGTTTATTGGTTCAATAACTTCCCCCAAATTTGTGGAATTCGGACATAACTTCCTCAACGGCTAGAGAAATCATAACCGCCGCTGGAAGTTACATACTCGGGAGGAATTGGCGGCAATGAACACAGGTTGATTAACCGCTCTAGAATTTGCTAAGTGTTGCATGGTCGTCCATGTGCAATGCCTATGGACGACTCTTTGTTATGTCGTTGTGTGGTCGTCCATGTGCAATGCACATGGACGACTCTTTCGACTTGATTACGAGTTTTATTCAATTGGTAAATACTCAGGGACGACATCTCTGGACGAATCCGAGATGGCCTGGTTGTTTGGCTAACTGGTCATTATGGACGACTCCTCTGGATGAACCATAGATGTAATTTTTTGTTATCCCATCAGTTGCCCCCTTGTCCATGGTGTCGTCCAAGGATATTGTGGGGATTTAATTTTCTTTTCACAGCCACATGTCATGATTTCATTGGTTGACCCTTCATGCTCATTGCGTTTTTCAAAGCGATAGTCACGTGGCATGATTACACTGGTTGACGTCGCTTCGTTGACCTGCGTCTGGGCCCTATAAATAGGTACATTCTCTTTCCTGCCCTTCATTTTTCTCACAATCTCCCTTCTGCCATCTCGTCCAAGTGTCTCGTCTAGCTCTTCATCCTAGTCCTCAGGTATTTCTTCTTCCTTCCTTAGGTTTTTTGTCTCTCAATCTTTATTTTAAGCATGTCTTCATCTAGTAGTATGGAGAGGGAAATAGATGAGTATCAGGACACTTCCTCTGGAAGCTATGAGAGTGGTGAGGGAAGTACAAGCTACAGTAGTTCCTCGGACGAGCAATACTCGTCTGGGGTTCCTGGCATTCCCCTTGAGGAACTCTAGGAAATGCAACGCAGGATGGCATCTGGATCTGGGCTAGCTCGTCCAGGGAGCCACCTAGCGTTTCCCAAGACGAGGATGAAGAAGAGAATGTCATATATAGTTGTGCTCCTGAGGTAACGTCCACTTTAGACGCCCCAAAGTTGAAAACTCTTGTAGATAGATATCAGATTCCTGCTGAATTTAACCCTCGTCTACCTAAGGAAGGAGAGTGGTGTTGTTCTCCCTCTTCTAGTTTAGGAGTTTATACTTCGTATCTTTTAGCAGGTCTTAGGTTCCCCCTGAATTCTTTTTGTAGAGGTCTTCTCCATAGGTTGGGTATTGGACCTAATCAGCTCAACCCTAATGAATGGAGGACGATAGTAGCCATGCAAGTGCTATGGCATGAGGCGTTGGAAGGGAATTGTCCTATCACAGTGGACGAATTCCTTTACTGTTATAAGCCCTCAGAGATAAAGAAGTCTGCTAGTTTCTATCAGTTCTCGTCTAGGGGATCGTATTATAGTTTAATTAAGGGTCGTAGCTCGTCTAACAGGCTATGGAAAAAGGAATTTTTCATTATTTCTGGAAATTGGGCTGGGGACCCAGCTGATGTGGGTAATGCCCCCTTCCCACCTTTTACTAGCCCTCTAGGTCGCCTTCGTCCTGAGGGTATGTTTCCTTCCATTTTTATTTCATTTTTCTTAAAGAAAATTTCCACTCTTGGTCGTCTAATTCCATTTTTTATTGATGTAGCTGTTGCTCGTCCACGTTTGGACAAATTTTACTTGGACCGGATCGACCAAGTACGTGCCTTCCCTGGGAGAACCTTCCACGATCTAGTTACTTTTAGTAGTCTAGCCACGTGGAGACTTGGCCTAGAACCTACCGCCGAGAATTTAGGTCACGAGGAAACCACTCAACGAAGTAAGTGTCGTCCATCCCTCTTTACTTCTTTCTATTCTTCTTTTTTTTTTTCTTTTTTTTTTTCTTTTTTTTAACTGATTTTCCTCGTCATAGGAATAATTACAATGAGAGAAAATAAGGAAAAAATAGTAACCAGTGGGGACGAGGATGCTCCCGTGCCTCTTGTCGTCTAGAAAACTACCGTCCAGGCTGGGAAGAGAAAACCTAAGAAAATTTCAAGTGTTGTGGACCTGGACGACCTTCCCAGTCGTCGAGGCTCCAAAAAACAAAAGACCACTCAGACTTCTCTTCCCAAGGTCCCCAAATTTACTCCTCCGATGGTGAATCTGGACAACCCTCCTACCGACGTGGAGCCCGTCCAGATAATTCATCCTGTTCAGACAAATCCTACTCCCCCTCCAGCTAAGACTCCTCAAAAGTCTCATCCGTTAGAGCAATTAGATCGTCCTTCTAACTTGGTGCTAGACGAGGGGTATGCATGGAGGACATTCAAAGGAATCGTCACTGACAATGAAGTTAACCAATGTTACAACATGTCAATGAAGGAATTTGAACGTTCTGGCATCCATGACCTCTTTAAGGTAGGACCTTAATTTGTCCTTGTGTGCCTTTTCTTCTCCTTTTTTTTTTTTTAATTTATATATAGAATCTCTAACTCTCCTTCGTCCATGCACAGGTATGTCAAAGTTTTATACAGTGATGTGCCAGGCCAAGGAACTTGTTAAGAAGGCCAAGACGGCAAAAGAGAAGGCTAAGGAGCTGAGTAATGAAATTTTGTTGAAAAAGGGGGAGGTGATTAGGCTGACTGATGAAGTCAACCGTTTGCTAGCATGTGAGACGAAGTTAAAGGAAGAGGTGGAAGAACGCAAAGCAGATGGTGTCGAGAAGGACACTCGTATTGCTTACTTGGAGGGAGAAGTTTCAGGGTTTGCTTCGTCCTTGGAGAAAGCACGCGAGGAAGCCATTTTAGCCTTCAAGAAATCTGACGAGTTTAAGAATCGTCTAGACAGTCACTATGCTGCTGGCTATGAGGACTTCTGTGCTGATGCCAAAGAAGTCTTCCCTGATCTAAACTTTGACTCCTTCAAGCTTCCTCTTGCTACAGAGAGTTCCTTGCTAGCGACGAGTTCTGAGGACGTCAATGTGGTGGACGATGCTAATAACGAGGTGACACAAGACAATCCAAAGAATGCTCCCAGTGGTCAATCCAAGTGATTTCATCTTTCCTTTAGAAAGTTTATATTTTAATTTTATTTGGAGGTGCCCAGTGTTTTGGGCTTTTACTTATTTCTAGAATTTATTCAAGTACAATTTCTTCGTCCAAGTTTATGGATGAGTTTTATGAATAAGCACTCATTACTCTTTAAGAGTTTTTGGATGGTGGTTGTCTACCCTTTGAATTTTATGAATGCTTTTCCTTTTCATTGTTCATTGTGTTTGAATATTCCTTAAGCTTTGTAAACAAATTTCATTTATATCGTCCATACCATTTTTGTTGTTGTGGGATTTTCCCTTTTATGGAGGTTTTATCTCGTCTTGAACATATGGACGAATTCCTTCCTGTATAACATCATGAAATGTTCATTTTCAAGTAATGTTCGTCCATGAATGATGTCTTTTTGCCAGATTTAATCATTGCTCAAATTTAGGATGATTATTTACTCGTCCTTAATAAAATTTTCCCAACAAATGCTCATCCATGGGCTGGATTGTTAAGTTGGTTAGATTCGTCTATGGGCCTGTGGTGTTTTCACATGCACATTGTTCGTCCATAGTGTAGACGATTGCATTTCAGGTTTGTCTCGTCTTGAGCTTAGACGGACATACCTTGTTTATTTTTCTTGCTTTATCCTTATCTAAAGGAAAGCTTTTAGACGATACTTTCTTGCGTCCAAGGATTTTACTCGTCTTTGGCCTTTCGCCTTCTGTGGATCATTTTGAATCATAGAAAATGGAGGATTTCCATACAATCATACATATACTTAAAACACATCATATATATATTCAGAAATCCATACTATGTAATCATTCGTCTACAATCATGGCACACGCTTGAGAGCTTGTGCTTTTAGGGAATTAAAAATACATAATACAACATAACTTCGTCCATGAGCAGCATAAAATACTTATTCACTTAAAACACAATAGTAATAAGCACATACTGGAAAATAATATTTAAACACATTACTTCAAACGTCCAAGGATCTCGTCCATCTCATGGCTCGTCCATGATCACCCTTCATTGATAGTACCTCCTTAGGTGTTCAACGTTCCACGGGTGCTTTAACTTTCGTCCATCCAGGGCTTCCAAATAGTAGAATCCTTGTCTCTTGGAGTTGATAACTCTGTAAGGTCTTTCCCGGTTTGGTCCTAGCTTCCCATGGGCCGGGTTTTTGGTGGCCAAAGAAACCCTTTTAAGGACGAGATCTCCAACGCTGAAGTGCCTGGGTTTTACCATGGCATCATGTTGCTTCGCCATGAGATTTTTGTACCTTGCTGTTCTTTGTTCTGCGTCCATTCTTACCTTGTCTATGAGATCGAGGTTAAGATGAAGCTATTCGTTGTTTTCCTCATCCTGATACTTCATCACCCTATGACTGGCTATATGCACTTCTGTAGGTATGACTGCTTCGCTCCCATAAGCCAGTTTGAAAGGAGTCTTTCCTGTGGGAGTTCTCACTATTGTTCTGTAAGCTCACAAAACACCTGGTAACTCATCCGACCATATTCCCTTTACCCCATCCAGCCGAATCTTGATGATTTTCAACAAGGATCGGTTTGCTATTTATAGGGCCTAGACGCAGGTCAACGAAGCGATGTCAACCAGTGTAATCATGACACGTGACTGTTGCTTTGAAAAACGCAATGAGCATGAAGGGTCAACCAATGAAATCATGACACGTGGCTGTGAAAAGAAAATTAAATCCCCACAATATCCTTGGACGACACCATGAAACTGTAAGCTCACAAAACACCTGGTAACTCATCCGACCATATTCCCTTTACCCCATCCAGCCGAATCTTGATGATTTTCAACAAGGATCGGTTTGCTATTTATAGGGCCTAGACGCAGGTCAACGAAGCGATGTCAACCAGTGTAATCATGACACGTGACTGTTGCTTTGAAAAACGCAATGAGCATGAAGGGTCAACCAATGAAATCATGACACGTGGCTGTGAAAAGAAAATTAAATCCCCACAATATCCTTGGACGACACCATGAACAAGGGGGCAACTGATGGGATAACAAAAAATTACATCTATGGTTCGTCCAGAGGAGTCATCCATAATGACCAGTTAGCCAAACGACCAGGCCATCTTGGATTCGTCCAAAGATGTCGTCCCTGAGTATTTACCAATTGAATAAAACTCGTAATCAAGTCGAAAGAGTCGTCCATGTGCAATAGCATTACACATGGACGACCACACGACGGCATAACAAAGGGTCGTCCATAGGCATTGCACATGGACGACCATGCAACACTTAGCAAATTCTAGAGCGGTTAATCAACCTGTGTTCATCGCCGCCAATTCCTCCCGAGTATGTAACTTCCAGTGGCGGTTATGATTTCTCTAGCCGTTGAGGAAGTTATGTCCGGATTCCACAAATTTGGAGGAAGTTATTGAACCAATAAACTGCCCCAAAGTTCCCTATATAAGGATCGGTCTGAACTAAACAAAGGTAGGAAATTCTAAGATTTTTACTCCCAATACAGTTAGAACTCCATTCGAGAGAAGATACTAACTTAGTCATCGGAGGGTCTTAGGCCGGTCCACCCCGGTCTCCTTTGATATTTTGTTTATCTTTCAGGCCTTCGCTACCACTTTTAGCCCATCAAAGCTGAGTTGTGCAGCCTACTGATTCTATTCTTCATCAGGATCCAAGACCAATAAACCCAATACAATGAAATTGTAGAGAATGGATTGAAAAATTAGGTTTTAATGAATGAGATAACAGTTAGAATGAATTTTAAAAGATAATCAAACAGAAAAGGACGGGAGTTATCTAAATAAATCTATCCTCAGCACAATCCGAGGAGGTATTTTCTAGTATATATTGATTGAAAATGGTTACAAATATGGTTCAAGCTGCTACAGTACTTTCTCTTACAAATTTCTGATCCTCCATTCTCCAGGGGTCCCTTACATTATATATCTCCCTTTTAATGATCTTGGCCCTCCATGTGTTGATCATCCAAGCCACTACTTAAGTGCCTGACCCATCGGACACCTTCTCTGACCCTCTGTGAGTTAGGATAGTCAAGACAGGCATTGTTCAAGGGTTTTCTCTACATAAATGCGGCTAGAAAGTTACTTGCAGACCATTCAATGCGGTGGTATCAGCTTTTCCTTAGATATTTCTGAGATTCCATCCCTCTTATACATTTATAATACACATCCCTATCAATAGAACCTCCTGGAAGGTCACTTTGAATGATATGATATACCTTGATCTGTGCTTTGTTCGTCCGAGGAGATACAACTCCTCGGACCACCTTCCCAGCTTTTCTGTTTACATCTTACGTATGGGATTCGAAGCTTAACCCCCTCACTACTGTTTATCTGTCCTCAGACCAATTAACGTCATCGGCCAAGGCCCAAGACCCAATATACAATTTTGGGCCCTTATCCTTACAACTATAACTATTGAAATGAATCAAAAGATTCAAAGTCTACAAATTAGAGATGATATATGTGTGTGTGTGTGTGTGTGTGTGTGTGTGTGTGTGTGTGTGTGTGACTACACAAATTCAAAGATATATAAATAAAGAATAAGTTACTGAAACAATTCAAAAAATATATGGCCATTCAAAAGAGAAATATAAGAAAAAGAAAAAAGTACACAAACCTATAAAAAAATAAGTTTTAAATTTTAACGGGTCTAAACTTTAAACAAACCTTATTTGCATGTGGCCCATGCTAAAAAATGTTGAGCAGGAGCCCACATTGAAATAATGAAAGCCACACCTCCTTTTAATATATCGTATATAAGCTTTCTGCCGAAGAAATTAACATATTTTCATATCGTAAGGTGAAGTAAAGACATATGCAGTAGCAACAACCTTTAATTTCAATTATTGCAAACTTTTTTATCTTGTAAAAAACAACTAAAGAGAGTTTGGTGGTTCATGTATGAAAATTACTTTTTAAAAAATACATGAAAAACCATTATATATATATATATATATATATATATTAACAATCTAAAGGAGAAGAAAATAACAGAAGAAGAGCTCATACCTCTATTCGGCTTAAAAAAAAATATTGGGGTTTTCACTGCTTTTATAGTGTTCATGATTAACCCCGCAAATTTGGAGATAAATTATCAACGTTTGAGTTTGAGTTTAAGTTAAACTTGTTTGAGAGATAGAGTTTCACTCCTTGTTAAGTTTAGACTAAATAAAAATAATTTTGTTTTAAAAAAAATGATAATGATGAATTTGAGTTTAAGTTGAACTTTTTTTTTTTTTTTCAAAGAAGATAAGTTAGACTTGTTAGAGAGATGGAGTTTCACTCATTGTTAAGTTTTTTTTTTTTTTTTTTAAATATATAAATATGATACATACATATATATATATATATATATATTAGTACAATAGTACCACTTAAATATTAACTCAATTGATTAAAAAAAACCTTGTTTTCGAATAAAAATTTAAAATTTGAAATAAAAAAATAAATCATCATAAAACAAATATCATAAGTTTAAATTCTATCATATCTCTCTTTTATCCATTAAAGAAGTTATGTTTAAAGAAACTAAACAAACTTAACGTAGATAAATTATTTAGTCCCCCACTAGAGAACCTTATCAGTAATGCCAAGTGATCATTCTATTCAATAATATAACACCATGTGTTTAATTAAATTGAATAAATAATCTTTATCACAATTTTAATCACCATCCAAATAAATAATAAATTTGTAAAAACTAAAAATAAAACTTCACCATCAACTCCTCTTCCTATCTCTGATACCAATAGTCCTCTAAAAATAAAAAAATCACAACAACACCAACATTTTACAAAATTGCTGATTTAAACTAATGAAGCAGCAATCAATAACTAATTTGACGAAATTAATAATTGACAACTTTCTTAACTTTAAAAAGGAGGTATGCAAGGTTTCTCTCTGCCTAAGGAGTTAGTGCTCTCTGTCTAATTTCCTTGACATTGTAGAAGTGGTGTCGCTTCCGTGAAGGTGTGGATAGTTCCCTCGGAATAGTAAGACTATTCCTAGGCTTGTTGGGTTCTCTTTTAGGTGATTGGGAAACAGTTGAGGTGTAAGTACTATGGACGATTTGTCTCATTCTTGGAACCGGCTTACTCTCTCCGAGAGAGAAGGGCTAGGGTGTAGTCTCACACACAAGGAAAGTGTTACGGAGTTTTCAATTGTATCGAAATTTTTGACAAGAAGAGCTATCAATGTGGAGGTCATAGCTAGAACATTCACACCATTATGGAGAGCTAGGAACGGCTTCAAAATCAAGAAGTTTGGCGATCATAAAATTCTGTTCATGTTTGATAACAAGGGGGATGTGGATTGGATTCTCAGTAGTGAACCATGGAGCTTCGATAAGCACCTGGTAGTTATGTAGCGATACGAAGGCGATAAACCTCTACATGAAATCAGTTTTGAGAGGACGACCCTCTGGGTGCAAGTTCATGGACTTCCATTTAAGTATATGACTTTGGAGGCGAGAATCAAAATCTGTGAAGTCATAGGTAAAGTGATTAGGCCAACAGAGACAAGATTTTTTGATGCCGATAACTTTATATGCATCCAAGTGTCAATTGATTTAGCCTTGCCATTGTGCCGTGGTTGCCTTATATCACTAAATGATGGGAAAGAAATATGGGTCCCTTTCAAATACAAAAGATTGCCTAATATCTGTTATTGGTGTGGGAGGTTGACTCATGATGACAGAGATTGCGATCCCAGGATTAAGAGCAAAGGGACTTTGAAAACTGAACAGAGGGAGTTTGACCTACATCTAAGAGCTCCACCATTTGTCCCACCTAAGAGGAGTGTTATCACCATTCGTGGGTATTATGCTGAGAGGAAGAAGTCAAGCTCTACCACCTCAGCAAACCAAAACTCAGACCAGCCACCATAGCAAGGTAGAGAAACAAGGCCGAAGCAAACACGTAGTGAAGATGAACATTACATGGACCAATTTAATGCCCCATCAATGTGTAGCGGTATTTTAGGAATTAAGATTTCGGCTGAAACATAAAGTAATCAATCATATCCAGCTCACCTTGTGATTGTAGTGGATTTTAAAAGTCATGATGATTGTAGGGGCCTTTCTTGTTGTGCGTTGGGCTGGGCTGCCTGCTGCGGTAGTGGGTCGAGTATTCTGAGTAAGGGAGCTGAGACCGGTCCAACTAGAACTCAACTTAGGCCGGCTTGTACGCAAACGTTGAGTCCAAGTCCAAGGGAAGACGCTGCGAAGTAGGCTTATCCTTTGTTCCTGCCGCAGGAACTTTTCTCCAGTTTCTGCTACAGGATAGACTTTTCTGCCGTAGAAAGAACTATTCTCCAGTTCTGCCACAGGTCTAACTTTTCTACTGTGCAACGAAACTCTCTGCTATGCAATGAAGCTGCCTGCTGTGCAATAAAACTTCCTGACGTAAAGCCTTGTGCAATAGAGCTATCTGCCGTGCTTTAAAGCTTTCTGCCGTGCTTTAAAGCTTCCTGTCGTGCTTTAAAGCTTCTTGCCGTAAAGCCTTGTGCAATAGAGCTGTCTGCCGTGCTTTAAAGCCTTCTACAATGTAAATGACCACTCTTCGTTTTTACTACAGAAACACTTTTCTACTTCCTGTGCATAAACAAATCTAAAACCCAAAGAAAATACCCATCAAACAAATGTTAGTTTAAATGGGTTAACATATTCTCAAATACATACACACATATATGAGTATATATACTTATACGTATTCACATATACATATATAAAATGTATTTTTCCAGAACATGAGAAACAGGGTATATGTATATATATACTTACGGCAGGATAATGGTTAGTTTGTGTCAAAAGCAAAATACGTAATAACAAATAGAGAAGAAAGCTTTGGTAGAAAAGGTTTAACACGGTAAATATAATAAAAAGGTGCTACGGCAGAATAACAGGTACAACAAGTAAAGACACCGCAGCAGGACAACTGATGCGGCAGACGTGATAAAAACGTGCTACGGCAGGATGACTAAATACGGTAGATATAAGTTATAATGAGAGAAATCCAATATATTTGCAATCACAATTAAGTATTAAATCTGCCCATAGAATAAGTAAACTAAGAAGGAACCCAAACTCCAACTTCAACAACTTTATCATGGGCTCTTGCCGTAAAAGTTGTTCATTTTGGAGAATAGGCCTAAATGGCTACTAGTTATTACTTTTGAAAATTTCAAAGAGTGGGTTTGCTAAGAGGGAGGGAAAAGATGGTCTATTGATGCATGCCCCTATTCCTGCTGCATTTTCTCTTTTCTTTTTCTTTCTTTCTTTCTTTCTTTCCCCTCTGGGTGTTTTTCTTCTTCCCCTGTTTTTCACTCTTTCCCCTGTTTTTTCCTCTACCTCGGTCTCCTCCCTGGTCCCCCTTTTTTCTGCCATGGTTACCTCCCTTTTATAGTGAGCTAATTCAATGGAATTTCTCCCTTTTACCCTTAGGGCTTCACCAACTGTTTTTTGTTTGTTGTGAGCATCCTTTCAAGATTACCCATCCACCCATTGGTTGCCCCTGTCATTGCTCAGAATACGTTAGCTGCACCATTACTTATTCCACGACAAAATTTCATTTTTGGTTGTTCCTGCTGCATACCTCTACCTCACTACCTAGCTCTATGGCATGCATCAGTGGTCCCAACCATTTATTACTTCTTTTGGGTAAGATATCATCCCAGCAAGATATGTTCCCAAAAGAGGTTATGGCAGGAAACCAAATATAGACCCCCTTTTCCCCTACCACCAAACCACGCCCTCTGAATCTCTTTGACTATGGGCCCACCTCCCTTGTATTGGCTGGGTACAGGTTGGTGGTGTCCCGGCCCTTCTGTTCTTGCTCCATTGTCTTTTGTTTTTGTCTCCCACGCCATTCCTGCCGTAGCAGATTAGTTCTGTTTCATCTGCTGCGTGTTTTTGTCTTATTTCTTCATGCGTTTCCTGCTGCATTTGTCATTTCCTTTAGTTTGACTCTTCCTTCACGCAATTCCTACTGCTAACACTTCTTGCTGCTCCTTGTTTCCTTTCATCGTTCCTTTTCATATCAATTCTCACGCCTATCTTTTTTATACAAAAGGATTTGGGCCTTTGTGGGCCAAATAATGTTAATTGGATCAAAAGGGCGTTGGACCCAATTTATCTTCATCTGCCGAAGCCATCCTGCCAAAGAACTGTATCCTGCAGCAGACTTGTATCCTGCGGCAAACTTGTATTTTGTGGCAGATGGCTTTCACTTGCACTTCTTTCTTTGGACCCTTCTTGTTCTTTGGTCTTCTTGGTGGGCCTTTGGGCCTTGCTCTTCATTGGGCTTTCTTCCTCATAAGCCTTTGGGTACAGATTTGCAAAAATGGGCATCAACAATGGTGAAACAGTACTAAAAGATATTGATGAAGAATTATGTAGGGGAAAAGAGTGTAATTCTGCAACAGAGGTGTTAAGGGACTCTTCCTCACGTGCAAACTCAAGTGATCCTAGTCTGCAACTTACAAAGTCGCGTGCAAATTAGGATTTGCCTAAGGTTTTATAGCCACATGAGAATGCATGCAGTCTCTCTAGCTAGACACATAGAAACAAATTGAATTTTTCAGGTAGTTCAATTCAGATGCAGAAAATTTCGAGTTAGAAAAGAATTGCCGATGAATTTGAGTATCAACTTGAGTTTCATTCCAAACATCTTCAAGGTTCTTATGTTGATAATTAGACAACTTTTTTATTAGTGGAGGCTAGAAGTCAACCCCACCAACAACAATGAGTTGCTTAGCATGGAACTGTTATGGGCTTGGGAACTTGCGTATAGGAAGAGAGCTCGTGGAATTGATATGGGCAAAAGATCTCACTATAGTGTTTTTAGTTGAGACACTTACAAACGAAGCAAGGCTAGAATTCATTCAGAATAGTATTAATTTTGATCATAGATGGGTGGTCCCTAAGGTGGGGCGCAGTGGTGGTTTGGTTCTTTATTGGAAATCATTAACCAATTTGACTGTAGAAAGGTCAAGCAAAAATTTCATTGATGCTGTTATTGACAAAGGATTAGAGAGTGAATGGCGTTTAATGGGTTTCAATGGCAAACCTAATACAGCAAGACGAAATGAAGCATGGGATAAACTCAAGAGTTTGATTTCGAGACCGGAGATGCCATGGCTATGATGTGGTGACTTTAATGAAATTGTTAGACATGATGAGAAATTGGGAGGAGCAACTCGATCCCATAATCAGATGCAGCAGTTTAGAAATGTTATTGATGAGTGTGGCTTTATGGATTTGGGCTTTGAAGGTCCAAAATATACTTAGAGTAGGCATTTCGAAAATGGTAATTCAATATGGGAACGACTTGGTAGATGTTTGGCTACTAATAGTTGGTTTTTGAATTTTCCAAGAACGAAGGTGTATCACTTGAGGTGCGATTCTTCATATTATAATCCAATCCACATTGTTTTCTCGGGCATTGATCCCCTTACCCAAAAAAAATTGTTCCGTTTTAAGGAGATGTGGTTGTCAAGTACAGGGTGTGAGGAAGTGGTTCAAGCAGCATGGACTAGTGGTGATGATTTCGGGTCTAAGGAAGCTATTTTGGCTGAAGTAAAAAAATGTGGGAAAGACTTGAGTTGGTGAAATAAAAATGTTTTTGGTAATGTGAGAAGGGATTTGGATCGATTGAAGAAGAATCTAGCCAAGGCCGAAATTGAAGCCATGACTAGTGGAAACAACTTTCGGATTAGGAAGATTAAGAAGGAGATTGAGTTGTTGTTGGAGAGAGAAACTATTATGTGGGCTCAACGGTCAAGAGTGCTTTGGGCAAGGCAATGAGATAAGAATACCAAAGATTTTTATAGTTGTGCTACAAGGAGATATACGAAAAATGTGATTGAGGGGATTAGAGATGAAGATGACATGTGGAGAGACCAACCGATTGATATATCTTCAGTTTTGGTAAATTGCTACAAGAGCCTATTTACCTCAACTGAGCATATTATGCCCTAAAATGTTTTTATCATGTGTGCCCTTTGTTATTGATGGTGAGATGAATGTCGCACTAAGCCAAGAGTTTAATGCAAAAGAAGTGGAGGATGCATTAACCAAATGGCACCACTCAAAGCTCCCAGACTAGATGGAATGCCTCCACTTTTCTACCAGCATTTCTGGGGCACAGTAAAGCAGGATGTCACCACTTCCATTTTGACATGGTTGAATTCAGGTACCTTACCTACCCTTCCAAATCACACTTTATCATTCTCATACCTAAAACAAATAAGCCCGAATATGCACACCAATTTCACCCAATTAGTCTTTGTAATGTGTTATACAAAATCTACTCCAAAGTTCAAGCCAACCGTTTGAAAAAATTACTACCCTCCATTATTACTGAACACCAATCAGCTTTTACAAAGGATAGATTAATTTCTGATAATGTCCTGGTAGCATTTGAGATCCTTCATAGTTTGCAAACTTATAAGTCTAAAACTCATGGTTTTATGGCAATAAAATTGGATATGAGTAAGGCTTATGATCGGGTAGATTGGGATTTCCCAGAAAAATTGATGAGACAAATGGGTTTTAATGAGAGATGGATCCATTTGATTATAGGGTGTGTAAAAACTCTCATATTTGGTACTAGTGAATGGAGAGCCTTGTGGTATAATTCAACCTACTCATGGGATTAGACAAGGTGACCCACTATCACCTTTTCTTTTCCTGCTTTGTACAGAAGGCTTAAATGGGTTAATCAAGAGAGTAGAAAATAATGGAGAAATACATGGTTTCTCACTTTGTAGGAAATGACCTAAACTAACCCCTCTGCTTTTTGCAGATGATAGTCTTCTCTTTTGCAGGGCAATCATAAAAGAATGTGGCAAGGTGTTGGAGATTTTGAATTTGTATGAGGAGGCATTAGGGCAAAAAGTCAATAGAAGCAAAACAACATTATTATTTAGCAAGTGCACTCCAATAGAAGCAAAGCATGCTATCAAGGTGGCTCTTGGCGTTCTGGAAATTATGCAATATGAGAGTTACTTGGGTCTCCCTTCTTTTGTTGGTAGGGGGAAAAAAGCGAGCTTCAATTATATCAAAGAGAAAATATGGAGGAAGTTACAAGGATGGGAACTTAAATTGCTTTCATAAGCAGGAAGGGAAGTGTCGTTGAAGTTAGTTATACAAGCTATCCCCACCTACTCTATGGGTTGTTTTAAATTACCCATTGGTTTGTGCAATGAAATTGAAGCCTTAATTAAAAAATTTTGGTGGGGACAATGAGGAGACTGAAGAAAGATTCATTGGGTTAAGTGGAAGAAATGACAAGGTCTAAAATGGTGGGTGGAATGGGTTTTAGAGACCTAGCAATGTTCAATGACTCTTTACTAGCAAAGCAAGCACGGCGACTTTTGCACAGCAAAACATCTCTATTTTATAAGGTGTTTAAGGTCGCCTTTTTCCCAAATACTACAATTTTGGAAGCTGCTGACTCAAGAATGGGATCCTATGCTTGGAAGAGTATTCTTAGAGGAAGGCATATTATTCAAAGAGGAGCAAGATGGAGGGTTGGGAATGGAGAGAAAATAAATATTTGGCAACACAAGTGGTTACCAAGGAAGCACCCACCACAATTCCCAATCTGCCACATAAATGACTATGCAAACTCCATGGTCTCTTGTTTAATTGATCAAACCACACGGCAATGGAGGGTAGATTTGGTGGATGGTTTATTTGTGGCTGAAGATGCAGAATTAATTAAGGCAATACCACTGAGTCAAGTAGAAGTAGAAGATGTTCTGTTTTGGCCTTACACAAACAATGGATTGTATAGCTACAAATCGGGCTACCGTTTCCTCAAAGAAGAAGCTGAAATGGAGGTCACAACTCGAGTTCCACCACTTAGAGATAAGCATGTTTGGAAAGCCATTTGGTCGATGCAAGTGCCACAGAAGGTAAAGAATTTTATATGGGGAGTGTCGGGGGAATAAGATTAAGTTTTCCTTCTGATAAATGAGATTTGTGTTGGGTTAAGGGCCTAAACCGAAACTCAACGATGGGCTCGAGGCACGGCCCAAAGGCTATCGGTGAAGATTTGAGGAATTCACTTTATTTTATTCCTTAGGCTTAGGTTAAGACCGAGAAGAATGGCCCATAAACAATTCCTACAGTAGACATGTCAGCATGATTAAAAAGCATACTATAAGAAATAGCCCAGCAATAAAATGTTTCTACAGTAAAATAGCCCAGTGGTAAAATGCCCCGAAGGTAAAGTAAGACAGAATAGAATGAACTTTTAGTTATTAGCTATTTCACAAATTAAGGAAAGTATCCACATTTTCAAACTCATCATCCATTGGCTTTGGAGAAAAGTCTTCTAATACAATAATGAGGGAAAAATTCTATAGTAATAGTTACATCATAACCTTCAATAGTAAATAAGTAAATAAATATCATGGGCTCAATTATTACAAATAATGAGGAAAACTTGGTGTGAGATGAAGGGAGAGATAGAGATTCCAGCTAGCGCAGCAAGATCATTATGGTGTCCAGGTATGCTCGTGGATATGGTATGAGTGGTGAGTAATAAGGGACATTTCAGGTAGTATGAGTAGTGAAAGAGAGTGTTTAGTAAAGCTACTGGAGCTTTCTACTGGGGATAGGTAAGTGTTTATGAGTAGAGTTGTGAGAAGTATTTGTGAGCTATTAGCTGAAGAGCTTATTTTATAAGTTTGAAACTAAGAACTCAGAGACTCAGAACTTTGCCAGAGCTTAGAGAAGGCTAAACAGAGAAGTTAAGGAAGAACTCTTTTTTATTAGTGTATCTTTTAGTGTGTATGGGTCCCCCCTTGAAGGATTAGTGGAGAATTCCTTTTATAGTTGAGTTTAAGGGGGTAATTAGCAAATAATCTTTGCTAAATCTTTCTCATTCTTCAGAAAATCCTTAGAGAATCGTTCCTAAGATTTTGGCCAAGAGTGGTAAGCTCAGCTTTTTGAATGTTCTTACTGTTTTGGGTAATAACAACTGGGATTCTGGCCTAGCATTAAATGCTGATTGGCCTTAGCTGATGGGATTAAAGCATGTATTAAGCTAATGATCTTGGTTTCTAGAATCAGAGCTCACTAGGGCAGATTGTATTACCCTAAGCTAGGTGTCAATCTTGGAGCTCTATGCTGGGAACTCTGCTGGAATCCCTTTGGTACCCTTCAAACCACATTTTCCTAAGTTTCTCCATTTGGGTTCATGTGCTTGTTCCATGAACCAAAAAGTACACATTTTTGGCATAATAATGAACTGATTTCAAGTTGTTCTAGAAGCTTTCATGGCCTGGTTATGGCTACCCTTGGTCCTTGATCGAATGGGTTAGAGAAGAAAGGAGATACAGCTGGATAAAGCTTCCCAAATTTTTGTCATGTCACCTCAACTTTATGTCATATGAGAAATGATGAAAATGAACTTGGCAAGGAAGGGTTTAACCCCTGCCGGACATGTGTCCCTCTTGTGATCTAATTGGACAAGTTGGAGTTGATGGTGATGGGCTCCAGATATCAGGTTATGCTGAGACTTGACTGGTTAGCTCACGTGAACATCAGCTGCTCGGATTTGTATATGAGCTGGGCTAGCCCAGCTAGGTTTTGTAGTTGAGCTTCTTTGGGCTTGGTCATCCCTACAAAATTGAATGGTTTTGCCATGGGTAATATACATGGGCTTTTGTAGTTAGTTGATTATGAGAAAATAGGCATAGTTCCTATAAATTTTGTAAAAGAAATATTTTTTGAGAGATGAGTAATTTATAATTCCCATGAGTTAGGGACTTTAGTATAAATTTTGCCAAGAAATAGTTTTGGGCTTTGAGCATAATGTAATTGTTTTTGCCAAAATAGTATTTTGGACTTTTATAAATAATTGCCAAAATAGATTTGGGTTTTGTAAAGCAGTGCCAAAATAGTACTTGGGTTTTGTGAAACAGGTGCCATAATAATATTCGGGCTTTATAAAATAGGTGTCAAATTAGTATTAAGGCTTTGTAAAATAGGTGCCAAATTAGTATTTGAGCTTTGTAAAATAGTGCCAAAATAATATTTGAGCTTTGTAAAATAGGTGCCAAATTAATATTTGGACTTTGTAAAATAGTGCAAAAATAATATTTGGGTCTTGTAAAATAAGTGCCAAATTAGTATTTGGGCTTATAAAATAGTGCCCAAATAATATTTGGACTTTGTAGGATTTTGTAAAAATATTGCTGTGTAGCAATGGATTTAGTCAGAATGCCATGTAGCAACGAGCTTAAAAAATGCCATGTAGGAACAAACTTTAGAGGTGCCATGTAGCAACTGGCTTTAGAGGTTTGTGTAACAATGAGCTTTATGAGAGAGTTTCGTTGGGCCTTTTGGATTTTTCTCACATGGTAAATGATTTTGGGCTTTTTATTAAAGATAGTATAATTGTGTGGCCCAATTTTGGTAACAATAAGATAAGTATTTTGTGAAAACCCATTTGGACAATATGTGGGTAATATGTGTGAGAGGGCCCAAGATAATTATGGGGCTTATATGTGGATATTTGTGGGAGTCCAATAACATGGATAATATTTGAGTAATATGTGGAGAATATTTGTGCGGGCTCAAAATAGCTTATGGGTTTGTATGAGTATTTTTTTTATGAGTGGACTAATGAAATTAGAGCCCAAAAATTTGTACCTCAACAGAGAGCATGTCAAAATGTCATGCCAACGAAGTACGCTTTGATGAAGAGAACCGTTATTGCGAACTCATTCTATGAACAATGCCGAGTTGAAGCTAAAGACCCACTCCATGCTCTGTGGTCATGCACTGAACTTAATATCATCTGGGCAGATCAGGCACTATGGAATTTCCGAAATGCCGCTGGTTTTGTGGACTTCAAAGACCTGGTCTCATGGATAGTATTAGAGGGCAAGCAACTAGATATATTTGCAGTCACGGCATGGACAGTTTGGAGTCAAAGTAACCAGGTTCGTCTACAAGCTCTTGCTATTGCTCTTTACCAAATCGCTACTGCATCAAAAACTAGCTTGAATGACTTCCACATGAAGAGGCAGAGGACAAAGACACAGGTGCGACGAATTGGGCGAATATCTCATAATCGCTGGCTGCCTCCTCCAGTGGACATGATGAAGATAAATTTCGATGGTGCTGTTTGTTCAAAAAATAAAAGAGCTGGTGTAGGCATGGTGGTCAGGGATACTAACAGCTTGGTCTTAGCTTCTTGCACAAAGCCAGTGCACCAACCATACAAGGCAGCGGAGGTTGAGCCATTGGCAGCAGCTATAGCCTTGTCCTTTGCAGTAGAGCTTGGTTTTCGACGTGTTGTTCTGAAGGGAGATTCAATGCAAGTGATACAGGCATTGAGGGAGAATGATCAATCCTTAACACCTACGGGTTTGCTACTTGAGGATGTAAGAATGTTATCCCAAAAGTTTAAACAATTGCTACATTCTCGTACCAAAAAAGATGGCAATACTGTAGTTCGTAGTCTGGTTAAATATGCATTAAGCATCCCAGATTTTTTAGTGTAGATGAAGGATGTTTCACCACACATACATTTTGTTTTACAAGCTTATCTAGCTTACTTACATTAATGAAGTTCAGTTTTTTCTGCAAAAAAAAAAAAAAAAAAAAAAAAAAAAAAAAAAAAAAAAAAAAAAAAAAAAAAAAAAAAAAAAAAAAAAAACCCCCCTAAAAAAATAAAAATACTAGAGCTATTGTTACAGTATTTTACCCTAAGCATCAAATGTTGGCTAAGTTGTACTTAATTTACAAAACTCACACTTTTGTGGGATTTAGGATAGATTATGGTAGGCAATCTTATGGATTTTACCCCCAAAATTTTTTTATTAAGATACTAAATCCTGCACTCAAACCTAAAATTTCCTGCTTTTTATGGAAGGCACTTGTCAAATGAATAATTTTTTCTTAACTATTAATAAGATATGATATAATTGGTGATAGATTCAAACAAAAGTATTTTTTTAAAATTACAATAAATCAGATTAACCATTATGAAAAATATTGTGTAACATTAATACATTACCCATTTTATCAGTTGCCAAAAATAAAATGTAGACTTTTGACTTTGATGATGGATGCCAATTACTGTGCGACTGTGTGAGGTAGTAAGCAATTTAACGTGAACAGGAGTCTTGTTAGTAGTCAACTCACCACCCTAACAATAGTGGAGCAAGGGTATATGTACAGTAAAAATGGATAACATTGAGAAATTTTCATTGGTTCTTATTTGAGTTATTATTAATATCCCTTTATTTTTTTATCTACCACTAAAATAATATAAACATTATAATAAAATAATATTTTATTCAACTACTAAAATACAACCACAATCAAAAGTAATGGTGGACAATGGGAGATACACGAAGAGGTCGTAAGTAGAGAGACAAAAGCAATGTGAACACAAAATAAAAATAAAAATTTATTTTTCAACTATAGTGCATAGTTAAAAGTAGTTGTGCACTGTAACTATAGAGCCAAAAAATATAACTTTGTCCTCTACTATTACATGGTACATTTTGATATTTAGTGGTGCTAAAAATAGCTATATAGCTATTTAGCAGTTAGCACCACTATTATTTAACACCACTATTATTAATAGCTATTTAGCACCACTATCTTATTTGAGTTATTATTAACATCACTTTAATTTTTTTTATCTGCTACTAAAATAATATAAACACTATAATAAAATAATATTTCATTCAACCACTAAGACACAACCACAATAAAAAGTAATGGTGGACATTGGGAGATACACAAAGAGGTAGTAAAGAGAGAGACAAAAGCAATGTGAAAACAAAATAAAAAACAAAATAAAAATTTACCTTTTAGCTACAGTTCACAGTTAAAAGTAGTTACACACTGTAACTATAGAACCAAAAAATATAGTTTTGCCTCCACTATTGTATGGTACATGTTGATATTTAGTGGTGCTAAAAATAGCGAATAGTTATTTAGCACTAATATTGTTAGTGCTCTAACAACCCATCGCAATAATCCAATATCAAATTCTTTTTACCAAATTTTTTTGTTTCTCTGAACTTTCTCACAATAATGCCTCGCTAGCCTGAAAGAACCAGTGCCAGTGCTTGTAAACTTGAGGAGATTGAGAACGAAGCAAGTGAAGTTCCAGACATAAAAGGCACAAGTGAAGAGTAAATAGAACGGTGCCGTTTTACCTTTAATGTTAATGTCTTAAGTCTGGCACGTATGCACGTGTGAGAAGCAGTTGAAGTTTAAGCCCAAATCTGTAACTAACTTTCCCTCTATTTACTGTGTATATATAGTGTAACCGTCTCTGTATTTGTGATGTTGAAGATCATATCAGTAAAATAGATTTTATAATTCAAGAATTCAGTTTTTCTTTTCTTTCTTTTCTCTCTGGTCTTTACTTTTCTTCAGCTATTCTCTGTAATCTTTCATAGCCCCTACCGAGTCACCGACAGTAAAGGGAGGAAGGCAACGCGGGCACACTAAATGCGATGGCACATTGGCAATGTTATGAAGCACATGCAATTGCAATGCACAGAGTCATTCATTCACCGACGCACAAAACGTCTTTTTCCTTTTCTCTCACTCAAAAAGTTGGTTTAAGGGTCAAATTGGGCAATCAAATAGGACGTGGTCACCGGACCCACATCAGCCAATTTGCATTTCTTTTTTTTTCTTTGGGTTGGCCAATTTGCATTTCTATTTTCTAGTAGAAGTGGTGGACTTGATACTCATGTATGGTAGATAATCATTCTCCGGTGACGATGATGACGATGTGAAAGAAGGCCTCAAATGAAATCTCAATGTTATTTTATGGCCAGGTAAGGTTAAAGACTACTTTACTATTTGTCGATGACATCTTTCTTTTTTTTTTTTTTTTTTGAGAAGAATTTGTCGATGACATCTGGAATCTAGATCTAGGCAACAAAGAATGATACAATTAATTACAACCTTAGATTCAAGGAATATTGTAGTATAGAACAACACAAAATAGTACAAGTAGAGTAACGTGATTGGTGCTCTTGAGAACGCCTAATTAATATGATGATTGTGATTCACTCAACGTGGATTTGACACATCAAAAAAAAAAACGTGGATTTGACCAATACAATTAGATTTTGAGTTATGCTAAATTAAAATACTAAAATCAATACATTTTTTAAAATTTTAATATAAAAAACTTATAAATTGGTGTGTTCAAAATATTATTAGTACCACTTTTTTTTTATTAGTACATATAAAATTTTATTAGTACCACTAATAATATTGCTCACAAAATATTATTAGTACCACTTAAATAATATATAATAAATGAATGTATATGTGGATTACTAGTCGTTAATCCATACTATGCATAAGAACTTATTATTTGTGAGGTGGACTAAAATAATTTTATAAAATTTTAAATTGATTAAAAAAAACTACATCATTGCATGATTTACTCTTGTATGACTTCAATTTGTGTTACAATTTGATGAAGAAGTCATTGCTTAAACGTGCAATGGCTTACAAAAAATTTGTCAGATGGTTTCAGATACTGCAAAAAAATAACTTAAAAATTCAAATATTAAAACTTTTGAAAGACCAAAAAATATTAAAAAATCAAATGATTCGCTGTTTAGAAATTATTGAAACAAAACAAAATATATTGACTAAATAATAGAGAAATATAAAAGAAAAATGGGTTACATTAAAAAAAAATAATCCATGGCTATTGTAAGGATGCGTTTGGATCCTTAGGCCCAAGGAATGATTGGATCCAAGCCCAATAAACCCAATACAATGAAATTGTAGATAATGGATTGGAAAATTAGGTTTTAATGAATGAGATAACAGTTAGAATGGATTTTAAAAGATAATCAAACAGAAAAGGACGGGAGTTATCTAAGTAAATCTATCCTCGGCACAATCCGAGGAGGTATTTTCTAGTATATATTGATTGAAAATGGTTACAAATATGGTTCAAGCTGCTACAATACTTTCTCTTACAAATTTCCGATCCTCTATTCTCCAGGGGTCCCTTACATTATATATCTCCCTTTTAATGATCTTGAACCTCCATGTGTTGATCATCCAGGCCACTACTTGAGTGCCTGACCCATCGGATACCCTCTTTGACCCTCTGTGAGTTAGAATAGTCAAGACAGCACTGTTCAGGGGTTTTCTCTACATAAATGCGGCTAGAAAGTTAGTTGCAAATCATTCAATGCGGTGGTAGCAGTTTTTCCTTAGATATTTCTGAGATTTCATCCCTCTTATACATTTATAATACACATCCCTATCAATAAAACCTCCTGGAAGGTCACTTTGAATGATATGATATACCTTGATCTGTGCTTTGTTCGTCCGAGGAGATACAACTCCTCGGACCACCTTCCCAGCTTTTCTGTTTACATCTTACGCATGGGATTCGGAGCTTAACCCCCTCACTACTGTTTATCCGTCCTCAAACCAATTAACATCATCGGCCAAGGCCCAAGACCCAATATACAATTTCTTGGGCCCTTATCCTTATAGCTATAACTATTGAAATGAATCAAAAGATTCAAAGTCTACAAATTATAGATGATATGTGTGTGTGTGTGTGTGTGTGTGTGTGTGTGTGTGTGTGTGTGTGACTACACAAATTCAAAGATATATAAATAAAGAATAAGTTATTGAAACAATTCAAAAAATATATGACCATTCAAAAGAGAAATATAAGAAAAAGAAAAAAGTACACAAACCTATAAAAAAATAAGTTTTAAATTTTAACGGGTCTAAACTTTAAACAAACCTTATCTGCATATGGCCCATGCTAAAAAATGTTGAGCAGGAGCCCACATTGAAATAATGAAAGCCACACCTCCTTTAATATATCGTATATAAGCTTTCTACTGAAGAAATTAACATACTTTCATCTCGTGAGGTGAAGTAAAGACATATGCAGTAGCAACAACCTTTAATTTCAATTATTGCAAACTTTTTTATCTTGTAAAAAACGACTAAAGAGTGTTTGGTGATTCATGTACGAAAATTACTTTTTTAAAAATACATGATTAACCATTATATATATATATATATATATATTAACAATCTAAAGGAGAAGAAAATAACAGAAGAAGAGCTCATATCTCTATTCGGCTTAAAAAAAAATTATTGGGGTTTTCACTGCTTTTATAGTGTTCATGATTAACCCCGCAAATTTGGAGATAAATTATCAACGTTTGAGTTTGAGTTTAAGTTAAACTTGTTTGAGAGATAGAGTTTCACTCCTTGTTAAGTTTAGACTAAATAAAAATAATTTTGTTTTAAAAAAAATGATAATGATGAATTTGAGTTTAAGTTGAACTTTTTTTTTTTTTTTCAAAGAAGATAAGTTAGACTTGTTAGAGAGATGGAGTTTCACTCATTGTTAAGTTTTTTTTTTTTTTTTTTCAAGAATGTTGTTAAGTTTAGACTAAACAAAATAATTTTATTTTAAAAAAAATGATAACGATGTGGCAAGCTTTGGAAAGGTCAATAAAAAGTCAAAAGCTTCGATTATATATATATATATATATTGTGGGGCTAGAAAATCAGGCAGCCTCGGCCCACCTCAAACCGGGCCCAGAGGCCCGCGCCGAGGATGCATGAGGGGTCCGAGGATGAAAGCGCGAGGTCCGGCCCCGAGGAACATATCCGAGGATGGCCCCGTCCTCGGGCATCCGAGACCTCGGAAGAACACGAGCACCACCCCACCAAAGAGGGGTCTTCTTGAATATCCGAGGAGGAGAGGTTCTAGTGCCACGTGTCAGCGACGGGAGCACGGCGAAGGAGCAAGTCTTAGGCGAGCTGTCACCTCTGCATTGAATGCCCTCAACTAACGTCCTAACCGCATTAATGAGGACATGACTCCTGAACAGTGCTGCCTTGGGTGCTGCAACCCACTGGAGGAATGGAGATGCGGCTGATGGGACAGGCTCTCAAGTGGTGGCCTGACTGATCAACAAATGGAGGGTTAGGATCAGTTTAGAGAGGTATATAACGTAAGGAGTCTCTCCTGAAAGGGGGACAGGAGATCGGCATTAAGAAATTCTGTAGTGACTTGTGTCCTCTGAACCTTTGTAATCAATCTTAAAAGAAATAATAAGAACGCCAAACTTCGGAGGACCAGTCCGAGGAGCATCATTGTGCATCCCAATTCATGTTTAAGTTGATAAATCCACATGCAACCATGCAGGGCAGTTGCACCCCTTACTAAGGCCTAGTTCTTGAGCCCACTCTCTATAAATTCATTGAAGGGCAAGCTAGATCTGGGCCTACTCTCTCAACTTGAAGAAGAGCCCAAATCTGGTCCCTACATATATATATATATATATATATTAGTACAATAGTACCACTTAAATATTAACTCAATTGATTAAAAAAAACCTTGTTTTCGAATAAAAATTTAAAATTTGAAATAAAAAAATAAATCATCATAAAACAAATATCATAAGTTTAAATTCTATCATATCTCTCTTTTATCCATCAAAGAAGTTATGTTTAAAGAAACTAAACAAACTTAACGTAGATAAATTATTTAGTCCCCCACTAGAGAGCCTTATCAGTAATGCCAAGTGATCATTCTATTCAATAATATAACGCCATGTGTTTAATTAAATTGAATAAATAATCTTTATCACAATTTTAATCACCATCCAAATAAATAATAAATTTGTAAAAAATAAAAATAAAACTTCACCATCAACTCCTCTTCCTATCTCCGATACCAATAGTCCTCTAAAAATCAAAAAAATCACAACAACATCAACATTTTACAAAATTGCCAATTTAAACTAATGAAGCAGCAATCAATAACTAATTTGATGAAATTAATAATTGACAACTTTCTTAACTTTAAAAAGGAGGTATGCAAGGTTTATCTCTACCTAAGGAGTTAGTGCTCTCTGTCTAATTTCCTTGACATTGTAGAAGTGGTGTCACTTCCGTGAAGGTGTGGATAGTTCCCTCGGAATAGTAAGACTATTCCTAGGCTTGTTGGGTTCTCTTTTAGGTGATTGGGAAACAGTTGAGGTGTAAGTACTATGGACAATTTGGCTCATTCTTGGAACCGGCTTACTCTCTCCGAGAGAGAAGGGCTGGGGTGTAGTCTTACACACAAGGAAAGTGTTACGGAGTTTTCAATTGTATCGGAATTTTTGACAAGAAGAGCTATCAATGTGGAGGTCATAGCTAGAACATTCACACCACTATGGAGAGCTAGAAATGGCGTCAAAATCAAGAAGTTTGGCGATCATAAAATTCTGTTCATGTTTGATAACAAGGGGGATGTGGATTGGATTCTCAGCAGTGAACGATGGAGCTTCGATAAGCACCTAGTAGTTATGCAGCGATACGAAGGCAATAAACCTCTACATGAAATCAGTTTTGAGAGGACGACCCTCTGGGTGCAAGTTCATGGACTTCCATTTAAGTATATGACTTTGGAGGCGAGAATCAAAATCTGTGAAGTCATAGGTAAAGTGATTAGGCCAATAGAGACAAGATTTTTTGATGCCGGTAACTTTATATGCATCCAAGTGTCCATTGATTTAGCCTTGCCATTGTGCCGTGGTTGCCTTATATCACTAAATGATGGGAAAGAAATATGGGTCCCTTTCAAATACAAAAGATTGCACAATATCTGTTATTGGTGTGGGAGGTTGACTCATGATGACAGAGATTGCGATCCTAGGATTGAGAGCAAAGGACTTTGAAAACTGAACAGAGGGAGTTTGACCCACATCTAAGAGCTCCACCATTTGTCCCACCTAAGAGGAGTGTTATCACCATTCGTGGGTATTATGCTGAGAGGAAGAAGTCAAGCCCTACCACCTCGGCAAACCAAAACTCAGACCAGCCACCACAGCAAGGTAGATAAACAAGGCTGGAGCAAACACATAGTGAAGATGAACATTATATGGACCAAGTTAATGCCCCATCAATGTGTAGCGGTATTTTAGGAATTAAGATTTCGGCTGAAACAGAAAGTAATCAATCATATCAAGCTCACCTTGTGATTGTAGTGGATTTTAAAAGTCATGATGGTGAAACAGTACTAAAAGATATTGGTGAAGAATTATGTAGGGGAAAGGAGTGTAATTCGGCAACAGAGGTGTTAAGGGACTCTTCCTCACGTGCAAACTCAAGTGATCCTAGTCTGCAACTTACAAAGTCACGTGCAGATCAGGATTTTCCTAAGGTTTCATCACCACATGAGAATGCACGCAGTCTCTCTAGCTAGACACGTAGAAACAAATTGAATTTTTCAAGTAGTTCAATTCAAATGCAGAAAATTTCGAGTCAGAAAAGAATTGCCGATGAATTTGAGTACCAACTTGAGTTTCCTTCCAAACATCTTCAAGGTTCTTATGTTGATGATCAGACAACTTTTTTATTAGTGGAGGCTAGAAGTCAACCCCACCAACAACAATGAGTTGCTTAGCAAGGAACTGTTATGGGCTTGGGAACTTACGTATAGGAAGAAAGCTTGTGGAATTGATATGGGCAAAAGATCCCGCTATAGTGTTCTTAGTTGAGACACTTACAAACAAAGCAAGGCTATAATTCATTCAGAATAGTATTAATTTTGATCATAGATGGGTGGTCCCTAAGGTGGGGCACAGTGGTGGTTTGGTTCTTTATTGGAAATCATCAACCAATTTGATTATAGAAGGGTCAAGCAAAAATTTCATTGATGCTGTTATTGACAAAGGATTAGAGAGTGAATGGCGTTTAATGGGTTTCAATGGCAAACCTAATACAGCAAGACGGAATGAAGCATGGGATAAACTCAGGAGTTTGATTTCGAGACCGGAGATGCCATGGCTATGCTGTGGTGACTTCAATGAAATTGTTAGACATGATGAGAAATTGGGAGGAGCAACTCGATCCCATAATCAGATGCAACAGTTTAGAAATGTGATTGATGAGTGTAGCTTTATGGATTTGGGCTTTGAAGGTCCAAAATATACTTGGAGTAGTCATTTCGAAAATGGTAATTCAATATGGGAACGACTTGATAGATGTTTGGCTACTAATAGTTAGTTTCTGAATTTTCCAAGAACGAAGGTGTATCACTTGAGGTGCAATTCTTCATATTATAATCCAATCCACATTGTTTTCTCGAGCATTGATCCCCTTACCCAAAAAAAATTGTTCCATTTTAAGGAGATGTGGTTGTCAAGTACAAGGTGTGAGGAAGTGGTTCAAGCAGCATGGACTAGTGGTGATGATTTCGGGTCTGAGGAAGCTATTTTAGCTGAAGTAAAAAAATGTGGGAAAGACTTGAGTTGGTGAAATAAAAATGTTTTTGGTAATGTGAGAAGGGATTTGGATCGATTGAAGAAGAATCTAGCCAAGGCCGAAATTGAAGCCATGACTAGTGGAAACAACTTTCGGATTAGGAAGATTAAGAAGGAGATTGAGGTGTTGTTGGAGAGAGAAAGTATTATGTGGGCTCAACGGTCAAGAGTGCTTTGGGCAAGGCAAGGAGATAGGAATACCAAATATTTTTATAGTTGTGCTACAAGGAGATATAGGAAAAATGTGATTGAGGGGATTAGAGATGAAGATGACACGTGGAGAGACCAACCGATTGATATATCTTCAGTTTTGGTAAATTGCTACAAGAGCCTATTTACCTCAACTGAGCATATTATGCCCCAAAATGTTTTTATCATGTGTGCCCTTTGTTATTGATGGTGAGATGAATGTCGCACTAAGCCAAGAGTTTAATGCAAAAGAAGTGGAGGATGCATTAACCAAATGGCACCACTCAAAGCTCCCAGACTAGATGGAATGCCTCAACTTTTCTACCAGCATTTCTAGGGCACAGTAAAGCAGGATGTCACCACTTCCATTTTGACATGGTTGAATTCAGGTACCTTACCTACCCTTCCAAATCACACTTTATCATTCTCATACCTAAAACAAATAAGCCCGAATATGCACACCAATTTCACCCAATTAGTCTTTGTAATATGCTATACAAAATCTACTCCAAAGTCCTAGCCAACCATTTGAAAAAATTACTACCCTCCATTATCACTGAACACCAATCAGCTTTTACAAAGGATAGATTAATTTCTGATAATGTCCTGGTAGCATTTGAGACCCTTCATAGTTTGCAAAATTATAAGTCTAAAACTCATGGTTTTATGGCAATAAAATTGGATATGAGTAAGGCTTATGATCGGGTAGATTGGGATTTCCCAGAAAAATTAATGAGACAAATGGGTTTTAATGAGAGATGGATCCATTTGATTATGGGGTGTGTAAAAACAGTCTCATATTTGGTACTAGTGAATGGAGAACCTTGTGGTATGATTCAACCTACTCGTGGGATTAGACAAGGTGACCCACTATCACCTTTTCTTTTCCTGCTTTGTACAGAAGGCTTAAATGGGTTAATCAAGAGAGTAGAAAATAATGGAGAAATACATGGTTTCTCACTTTGTAGGAGATGACCTAAACTAACCCCTCTACTTTTTGCAGATGATAGTCTTCTCTTTTGCAGGGCAATCATGGAAGAATGTGGCAAGGTGTTGGAGATTTTGAATTTGTATGAGAAGGTATCAGGGCAGAAAGTCAACAGAAGCAAAACAACATTATTATTTAGCAAGTGCACTCCAATAGAAGCAAAGCATGCTATCAAGGTGGCTCTTGGCGTTCTGGAAATTATGCAATATGAGAGGTACTTAGGTCTCCCTTCTTTTGTTGGTAGGGAGAAAAAAGCAAGCTTCAATTATATCAAAGAGAAAATATGGAGGAAGTTACAAGGATGGGAACTCAGATTGCTCTCATAAGCAGGAAGGGAAGTGTTGTTGAAGTTAGTTATACAAGCTATCCCCACCTACTCTATGGGTTGTTTTAAATTACCCATTGGTTTGTGCAATGAAATTGAAGCCTTAATTAAAAAATTTTGGTGGGGACAATGAGGAGACTGAAGAAAGATTCATTGGGTTAAGTAGGAAGAAATGACAAGGTCTAAAATGGTGGGTGGAATGGGTTTTAGAGACCTAGCAATGTTCAATGACTCTTTACTAGCAAAGCAAAATTGGCGACTTTTGCACAGCAAAACATCTCTATTTTATAAGGTGTTTAAGGCCTCCTTTTTCCCAAATACTACAATTTTGGAAGCTGCTGACTCAAGAATGGGATCCTATGCTTGGAAGAGTATTCTTAGAGGAAGGGATATTATTCAAAGAGGAGCAAGATGGAGGGTTGGGAATGGAGAGAAAATAAATATTTGGCAACACAAGTGGTTACCAAGGAAACACCCACCACAATTCCCAATCTGCCACATAAATGACTATGCAAACTCCATGGTCTCTTGTTTAATTGATCAAACCACACGGCAATGAAGGGTAGATTTGGTGGATGGTTTATTTGTGGCTGAAGATGCAGAATTAATTAAGGCAATACCACTGAGTCAAGTAGAAGCAGAAGATGTTCTGTTCTGGCCTTACACAAACAATGGATTGTATAGCTACAAATCGGGCTACCGTTTCCTCAAAGAAGAAGTTGAAATGGAGGTCACAAACCTAGTTCCACCACTTAGAGATAAGCATGTTTGGAAAGCCATTTGGTCGATGCAATTGCCACAGAAGGTAAAGAATTTTATATGGGGAGTGTCAGGGGAATAAGATTAAGTTTTCCTTCTGATAAATGAGATTTGTGTTGGGTTAGAGGCCTAAACCGAAACTCAACGATGGGCTCGAGGCACGGCCCAAAGGCTATTGGTGAAGATCTGAGGAATTCACTTTATTTTATTCCTTGGGCTTAGGTTAAGACTGAGAAGAATGGCTCATAAACAATTCCTACAGCAGACATGTCAGCATGATTAAAAACCATACTGTAAAATGTTTCTACATTAAAATAGCCCAGCGGTAAAATGCCCCAGAGGTAAAGTAAGACAGAATAGAATGAACTTTCAGTTATTAGCTACTTTACAAATTAAGGAAAGTATCCACATTTTCAAACTCATCATCCATTGGCTTTGGAGAAAAGTCTTCTAATACAATAATGAGAGAAAAATTCTATAGTAATAGTTACATCATAACCTTCAATAGTAAATGAGTAAATAAATATCATGGGCTCAATTATAACAAATAATGAGGAAAACTTGGTGTGAGATGAAGGGAGAGAGAGAGAGATTCCAGCTAGCGCAGCAAGATCATTATGGTGTCCAGGTATGCTCGTGGATATGGTATGAGTAGTGAGTAATAAGGGACATTTCAGGTAGTATGAGTAGTGAGAGAGAGTGTTTAGTAAAGCTACTGGAGCTTTCTACTGAGGATAGGTAAATGTTTATGAGTAAAGTTGTGAGGAGTATTTGTGAGCTATTAGCTGAAGAGCTTAGTTTATAAGTTTGAAACTAAGAACTCAGAGACTCAGAACTTTGCCAGAGCTTAGAGAAGGCTAAACAGAGAAGTTAAGAAAGAACTCTTTTCTATTAGTGTATCTTTTAGTGTGTATGGGTCCCCCCTTGAAGGATTAGTGGAGAATTCCCTTTATAGTTGAGTTTAAGGGGGTAATTAGCAAATAATCTTTGCTAAATCTTTCTCATTCTTCAGAAATTCCTTAGAGAATCATTTCTAAGATTTTGGCCAAGAGTGGTAAGCTCAGCTTTTTGAATGTTCTTACTGTTTTGGGTAATAACAACTAGGATTCTGGCCTAGCATTAAATGGTGATTGGCCTTAGCTGATGGGATTAAAGCATGTATTAAGCTAATGATCTTGGTTTCTAGAATCAGAGCTCACTAGGGCAGATTGTATCACCCTAAGCTAGGTGTCAATCTTGGAGCTCTATGCTGGGAACTCTGCTGGAATCCCTTTGGTACCCTTCAAACCACATTTCCCTAAGTTTCTCCATTTGGGTTCATGTGCTTGGTCCATGAACCAAAAAGTACACGTTTTTGGCATAATAATGAACTGATTTCAAGTTGTTCTAGAAGCTTTCATGGCCTGGTTATGACTACCCTTGGTCCTTGATCGAATGGGTTAGAGAAGAAAGGAGATACAGCTGGCTAAAGCTTCCCAAATTTTTGTCATGTCACCTCAACTTTATGTCATATGAGAAATGATGAAAATGAACTTGGCAAGGAAGGGTTGAACCCCTGCCTGACACGTGTCCCTCTTCTGATCTAATTGGACAAGTTGGAGTTGATGGTGATGGGCTCCAGCTATCAAGTTATGCTGAGACTTGATTGGTTAGCTCACGTGAACATCAGCTGCTCGGATTTGTATATGAGCTGGGCTAGCTCAGCTGGGTTTTGTAGTTGAGCTTCTTTGGGCTTGGTCATTCCTACAAAATTGAATGGTTTTGCCATGGGTAATATACATGGGCTTTTGTAGTTAGTTGATTATGAGAAAATAGGCATAGTTCCTATAAATTTTGTAAAAGAAATATTTTTTGAGAGATGAGTAATTTATAATTCCCATGAGTTAGGGACTTTAGTATATATTTTGCCAAGAAATAGTTTTGGGCTTTGAGCATAATGTAATTGTTTTTGCCAAAATAGTAAATAATTGCCAAAATAGATTTGGGTTTTGTAAAGTAGTGCCAAAATAGTACTTGGGTTTTGTGAAATAGGTGTCATAATAATATTTGGGCTTTATAAAATAGGTGTCAAATTAGTATTTGGGCTTTGTAAAATAGTACCAAAATAATATTTGAACTTTGTAAAATAGGTGCCAAATTAATATTTGGACTTTGTAAAATAGTGCAAAAATAATATTTGGGTTTTGTAAAATAAGTGCCAAATTAGTATTTTGGCTTATAAAATAGTGCCCAAATAATATTTGGACTTTGTAGGATTTTGTAAAAATATTGTCGTGTAGCAATGGATTTAGTAAGAATGCCATGTAGCAATGAGCTTAAAAGATGCCATGTAGCAACAGATTTTAGAGGTGTCATGTAGCAACGGGCTTTTAATAGATGCCTTGTAGCAATGGGCTTTAGAGGTGCTGTGTAATAACGGGCTTTTAAGAGGTGCCATGTAGCAACTGGCTTTAGAGGTTTGTGTAACAATGAGCTTTGTGTAACAATGAGCTTTATGAGAGAGTTTCGTTGGGCTTTTTGGATTTTTCTCACATGGTAAATGATTTTAGGCTTTTTTGTGGAGATAGTATAATTGTGTGGCCCAATTTTGGTAACAATAAGATAGGTATTTTGTGAAAACCCAAGTTAGATAATATGTGGGTAATATGTGTGAGAGGGCCCAAGATAATTATGGGGCTTATATATGGATATTTGTGAGAGCCCAATAACATGGAGAATATTTGAGTAATATGTGGGGAATATTTGTGCGGGCTCAAAATAGCTTATGGGCTTGTATGGGTATTTTTTTTGAGTGGACTAATGAAATTAGAGCCCAAAAATTTGTACCTCAATAGAGAGCATGTCGAAATGTCATGCCAACGAAGTACGCTTTGATGAAGAGAACCGTTATTGCGAACTCATTCTATGAACAATGCCGAGTTGAAGCTAAAGACCCACTCCATGCTCTGTGGTCATGCACTGAACTCAATATCATCTGGGCAGATCAAGCACTATGGAATTTCCGAAATGCCGCTGGTTTTGTGGACTTCAAAGACCTGGTCTCATGGATAGTATTAGAGGGCAAGCAACTAGATATTTTTGCAGTCACGGCATGGACAGTTTGGAGTCAAAGTAACCAGGTTCGTCTACAAGCTCTTGCTATTGCTCTTTACCAAATCGCTACTGCATCAAAAACTAGCTTGAATGACTTCCACATGAAGAGGCAGAGGACAAAGACACAGGTGCGACGAATTGGGCGAATATCTCACAATCGCTGGCTGCCTCCTCCAGTGGACATGATGAAGATAAATTTCGATGGTGCTGTTTGTTCAAAAAATAAAAGAGTTGGTGTAGGCATGGTGGTCAGGGATACTAACAGCTTGGTCTTAGCTTCTTGCACAAAGCCAGTGCACCAACCATACAAGGCAGCGGAGGTTGAGCCATTGGCAGCAGCTATAGCCTTGTCCTTTGCAGTAGAGCTTGGTTTTCGACGTGTTGTTCTGAAGGGAGATTCAATGCAAGTGATACAGGCATTGAGGGAGAATGATCAATCCTTAACACCTACGGGTTTCCTACTTGAGGATGTAAGAATGTTATCCCAAAAGTTTGAACAATTGCTATATTCTCGTACGAAAAGAGATGGCAATACTGTAGTTCGTAGTCTGGTTAAATATGCATTAAGCATCCCAGATTTTTTAGCGTAGATGAAGGATGTTCCACCACACATACATTTTGTTTTACAAGCTTATTTAGCTTACTTACATTAATGAAGTTCAGTTTTTTCTGCAAAAAAAAAAAAAAAAAAAAAAAAGCAGCAATCAATATTAAAAAAAAAAAAAAAAAAAACTGATTAAAGCTTTGCGTGCAATAATTTCAGTGTGGGAGTCATTGAAATGTCATTGCGCAGACTCAAAGAGGGAGCATACGATGCTACAACTTCCACCTCATCAGAAGCACAAGGAAATTGAACATTTTGAAAATGAAAAAATAATAATAATAATAATAATTAATGGGGAAAACAAAGTGCAAAGGGAGACCTTGAGAGCATCTCCAGCGTTTGGGCATTCGGCTCTAGTAGCTAAAATTTGAAGAATGAGGTGCACCGTAGATGCTCCAACAGCTTTGGCAAACATGAATTTTTTTAGGGCTAATGAACAGTAGCCCATCAAGTCTGATGGGCTACTGTTCATTCTTCAAATGTATATTTTCTATTATAATAATGATGTGTTGTATAAAAAAATGTTGGAAGATGTGTAGTTGTTAAAAAAATAATAAATAATGAATGAAAAAATAATATTTAAATCAGATAGAGAATAGGATAGAGAATCTGTTGGAAGTGTATTTGAAAAAATGGGTAGGCAAAAGTTAAATGTCACTGTTCATTAGCCAAACAGTTCAAAAATTTGACTACTCTGCTGGAGATGCTTTGAGAAGGAGAATTAAGGAAAAAGGCAGGCAAGAGAGTAACTTCAAGGATTTCAAAAATCTCCCACCGAGGTGATTTTGGGAATGTTGATGCTACAGTAATTTTTTATTTTAACAAGACTAGCGGTGTCGGAGATAGGAAGTGAGGGTTGATGGTGAAGATTTTTTTTTTATACTTTGTATAATTTATTTTTATTTGAACTATGATCAAGATTGTGACATAGATGATTACTCAATTAAATGCACACTTGGCATTATATTATTGAATAGGAAAATCATTAAGCATCACTAAAGTGGTCCTTTAGGAGGGTTAAATAATTTATCTCCAATGTGTGGAATTTAATTTAGGTATTTGCCTTAACCTACTTATGGATCCAATGGTTTCAAGTTGTAAGAAATAATAGTCCTTGAGTTGAACTAATATAATGTCATTGTTCACAAAGGTTTAAATTCAAAACCTATATCGTACACCAAAACACTAACTATTGGACCACACTCTAGATGGTTGAAGTTTATTGTGATTTGATTACATAATGTGTTTCTCTCTTTAATGTCTTTGATTATCATCCTTTATTTTTACTATATCTTTTTATTGGATGTAAATTTTAAAAATCTAATCATTAGATTGCATATTTTTATTATATCTACCATACTTGCAAAGTTTCACGAAGATAAAAAATCAATAATTATATTATCAATGGCATGTTGAAATTTTAAATTTTTGTGGTAAATAATTATGTATTAAAAAATAGGTTTATTGATCAAATAGTAAATTACATCCAATTTGAACGAAATTTTATATGCATGTTAAGAACATAAAAAAATATAATTTAATGGTTAGATTTTCAAAATTCACATTCATTAAAAAGATATAAAAAAAGTTTGAAAAGTTTCTCCTCAAACTAATTTGGAGAAAAAGATTTTCCTTTTAATAATTATCGAGTTTCATATTTAAACGAAAAAAATTATATTATATTTAACTTTTTCATACATAACACAGATTATGGACTAGTTTTAGTATAATGTTATTTATATATATATTTTTTGGATAGGAAGTATGATGTCAATTAGCAACAAAGAAACAGGGTATGGACTATGGATATGAGCCGATTAGACTATAGACCCAACAAAAGCCACGTAATCATCACATTATCCACAACTTATCAAAAATTGAAGCATTGGAATTGAATAACATTTAACAGTAAAGGAAATGCATAATAAATGAAATAAAATGCAAAGAACATGTTAGGGATCCTCCGATTGATGAGGTATGTTTCATTAGTTTTTCTTTTAAAACTGTGATTACAAAGCTCACTAAAAAACATGGTGCAAGGTTCAAGTGAGTTCAAAAATTACAGACTTTGATAGCCATTCAAGCTTCAAAGACTTGTAAAGTTTGAATCCGTTGAATCCGAGCGTGTAATGTAGTGGCTGTTTCTGGGATCCCGGGAACAAGTTCCTCTGTTTTCCCTTTGGTTTAACAGAGTATCTCTTATATCTTTTGAGACTTTAGGGAAAAATAGCTCTCAGTGTCCTAACGAATGATCTAAAGCCTCCCCAAAATTGCCCCCTCATCTCTTCCTTTCCCCCCCCTTTTATAGCACAGTGGCGGGCTCTTGGGGGTACTACCAATTTTCTTTTTTGCCCTTTGGAGTTGGTTCAGCGCCTGGTTGTTCCAGGGACATGTCGTTTTCTTTTTTTCTCATAGCTCTTCTCTTTTTGCTGCGACCGGATGAAAGTTTCCCAGCTTGCTTCCCATTTCCAGATTTCCCGTTGGTTGACTTGAGGGGCTTTGGCTTTTCTTGCTCCAGCTTTCCCAGTTCTTCTCAGTTGTACTTTCTTTGTCTTTTTTCTTCAAATGGTTGGGACCAAATCCCCTGCATCTTTATCTTCTGTCTTTCTTCAAATGAGAGTCTCCCAGCGTGCCTTTTTGTCTTTTTTTTTTCTTATCAAATCTGCTTTAATTTCTCCTCACGCGTCCGGGGATCCTCTGGCTCTGGTATTGCTTCTGGGCGTCCCGACCCAAGTCTTCCTTCTAGGCTTGCTTTGGCTTGCTGTTTGCTTTATCTGTTTTCTTGGGCCCTTTTTCTTCGTGGACCTCCGAATCAAGTCTTCTGGGCTCCTTTCTTCTTTTTTTCTTTCTTTTCTCCTTCCTTTCCTTTATCGTGAGAGCCCATCCTTCTCTTTCTTTTTTTTTGTGTGAAATGGGCCTAAGGTCTTTTTTCATCTCTTTTCTTTTTGGGCCTATTTGTGGCTATATTAATTATTTTTTTTTGTACCTCAACAAACTATGATCAGGATTGTGACATAGATGATTACTCAATTAAATGCACACTTGGCATTATATTATTGGATGGGAAAATCATTAAGCATCACTAAAGTGGTCCTTTAGAAGGGTTAAATAATTTATCTCCAATGTGTGGAATTTAATTTAGGTATTTGCCTTAACCTACTTATGGAGCCAATGGTTTCAAGTTGTAAGAAATAATAGTCCTTGAGTTGAACTAATATAATGTCATTGTTCACAAAGGTTTAAATTCAAAACCTATCGTACACCAAAACACTAACTATTGGACCACACTCTAGATGGTTGAAGTTTATTGTGATTTGATTACATAATGTGTCTCTCTCTTTAATGTCTTTGATTATCATCCTTTATTTTTACTATATCTTTTTATTGGATGTAAATTTTAAAAATCTAATCATTAGATTGCATATTTTTATTATATCTACCATATTTGCAAAGTTTCAAGAAGATAAAAAATCAATAATTATATCATCAATGACATGTTGAAATTTTAAATTTTTGTGGTAAATAATTATGTATTAAAAAATAGGTTTATTGATCAAATAGTAAATTACATCCAATTTGAATGAAATTTTACATGCATGTTAAGAACATAAAAAAAATATAATTTAATGGTTAGATTTTCAAAATTCACATTCATTAAAAAGATATAAGAAAAGTTTGAAAGGTTTCTCCTCAAACTAATTTGGAGAAAAACATTTTCCTTTTAATAATTATCAAGTTTCATATTTAAACGAAAAAAAGTATATTATATTTAACTTTTTCATACATAACACAGATTATGGACTAGTTTTAGTATAATGTTATTTATATATATATTTTTTGGATAGGAAGTATGATGTCAATTAGCAACAAAGAAACAGGGTATGGACTATGGATATGAGCCGATTAGACTATAGACCCAACAAAAGCCACGTAATCATCACATTATCCACAACTTATCAAAAATTGAAGCATTGGACATGACGTGTCAGAACATTTAGCTCCTCCACCGATCATCATTCTCCAAGCGTTCTTTCAATTTAAAATAAAGTAGAAAAAACAAATATGTGGATGGAACGCCTTTGACAAAGATTTTGGACTATGGTGGGGCATTCGAATCACAGTCCACAGACTCTCAACATGACCAAAGCTATGAACTCCAATTCCCCACATACCCATCAATTTCTCTTTCTCTGAGACTAACTTTGAGAGGAGAGACAATGTTGAGGTGTGAAAAATGAAGAGGAAGATTGTGTTATGCATCTTCCATGGCCTGCCATTATTGTGTTTACAATGCTTTCTCACCATCACCACAGTCACAGAGAGACTTCATCAACAAAACCATTTTAAAGCCATCAAGTAGATCCAAACCTGTTCTCATTTCTTCTATAAGCAATGCTAGAGCCTCCTACAATACTCTTGTCTTTGAGGTGCTACTCTTTTCTTCTCTCTATGTTAATATGTAATGTATATATAATGGCATTGTCATGTATAGAGATAGAGTTATAACTATGTTTCAGGAAAATACATTATGGTTGTTTTAGGTACGGCATTTTGATATTATTGTGCAGTTGTTGATTCTTATCAATTATTATAAACATTTTATCTTCCTTCAGCATGGTTAATAAGCTTCTTTCTCTGTTGTATTGAAAGAGTAAAATGCACAATCTCGTTTTTTGGTCAATTGTCTGAGTTTTGGTACTAGCTATAGTTGGTTTAACAATTAACTACCTGTGGCTGTGAAGCTACTTGGTATTGGAATTTCAAGGAGCATCAATGTAAATATTTCTAGGGGGTGTCTTAAATTCGCAATTTGAGACATGTTTGCATCAGTATTTATATATAGACCTGCAATTGTGAATTTGAAGGCATCACAGATTCACCTCAGTTAATGTTCCTAGTCAGTTTCTTTGTAAACTATGTCAAGATTTGAGTCTCTAACCAATACCCATGTGTTAAGAATGCGGTCCATGTTAAGCACAAAACTTACGTTAGTTAGTTACAGTTTCTTAGGTGTTGTATCTTAAATTTTTCAATTAAATTTAATCATACAAAGGTTAGGTTATTAGACAAACTCATATTTTGTTTGCATCAATTGTTCCGAACAATCATTGCTTATTTAAAGCAGCATCCACATTGGTTTGTTCATTGTGCTACAAATTATCATTGTTATTCTCAAAGGCATAACTGGGTGAGTTATATGTTCTTAATGCTAGGCTGTTAGGCTTTTGGGTCCTCCAGCAAGGTTTGAAGCTTCAAAGCTGAAAGTTGTTTTCTTAGGAGAAGAGTTAAACAAGTATTCAGGAATTCTTCCAAGAACCTACATCCTATCCCACTGTGACTTTACAGCTAACTTATCCTTGAACATCTCTAATGTCATAAATCTTGATCAGGTATGCATTCTTATTATTTACTAATTTGGCATTTAAGCTTTTCACCTGATGTCCAAACCTGCACAAAGGCAAACAATTGCACCTGTCCACGATATTTTGTTTCAAAATTGACCTTGTGGTAGTGAATAGGTGTCTAGAAATTTGTACATGTTGCTAAGTACAATCACTGTAGTATGAATATGTTTTTAGCGGGAGCAATATGTCATCTGCAATATTTGAAGCTTTAATTGGATTTCTGCATGATTTTACATGTCAATGGCAGTTAAGAGGCTGGTATAACAAAGATGATGTAGTTGCCGAATGGAAGAAAGTGAAAGACGATATGTGTCTACATGTCCACTGCTATGTGAGTGGTCCAAATCCCCTGCTAGACCTTGCTGCAGAGTTTCGGTACCACATATTCTCCAAGGAATTGCCTTTGGTAAGTTTCTTCTATAATATTGACTTAAATAACTCATTTTTGTGAAGGAAGGGATTCCAAATTAACTAGGAAACCATCTCTTAGGTTCTTAACATCAATGACATGCCACTATAGACAAGCATTCATGCATCGCTGTGGTGAAATTGATAAAAAGCCATGTATAGCTATCTTCTGTACAACTACTACACTTTATGTTGCAATTTCTTCATTCCATTCTCTAGAAAGAGAGATTGGCAAAGATGGGGTGTGTTGTTTGGGTCACAAGTGCCTTAGATGGTCAACTTGCATAGATTTGGTGCACTTGTTATGGTTAAAACTGTATTGGTTAAATAGACACCATCTATCATTTCTCATTTTCACCATATTATTCCTCACTTCATCATCATAGACATTGCAGAAAAAAATTTCTCCTGTTTCCTAGTCCAAGCTATAAAATTTGTTAAAATGTTTAATGGCCGATGAATTATAAATGGCTATATTTTCATATTGGTGCAAAGCCAGGTGCTTAAAGCTGTGTTACATGGGGATTCAGTACTTTTCCGAGACCATCCTGAGCTACTGGATGCTTTGGTTAGGGTATATTTCCATTCTAGTTCACAAAAGTACAATCGCACAGAATGTTGGGGTCCTCTCAAGAAAGCTGCAGAGGTAAAATCCCACATCACATGTTGCTTCTGTCAACTCAATTTCCTCATGTTAGTAGCCCTGGTTTTCCCAGCAAAGACTAATTATTAGTATTACCTTTTTAATAATACCCTTAAAAGTACTCTTGAAGATATAAATTAATTGTATCCACCGAATGGACACTTCCTTTGAAGTTTTGTAGAATTGCTTGAATCCAAAACCTCTAATATATCTCACCAAAACAATTTCTAATAGAAAATCAGAAAGAGGGTGGAATTTCCATATTTATTTATGTTAATTGATTTTTTCAGGGAAGACAAGGGGACCAGATCCAAGGTTTGATAAGTGCAAGTGAAGATAGTTTGAAGCAAAAGTGGGGAAAACCAAGATCCATTTTTCAAGCTCTTTTTGCTTTCCTTCTTTGAAGTGCACTTCAGAAGCACCTTAATCTCGAAGTGTTCTCTGTTCTTCATGCCACAAGGATTGTTATTTCAGGTGCCCGAGGCATAGCAGGGTCCATTCTTAGCAAAACCTTAACAAATGGGAAGAGACGAAAGGCCAACATCAAGTTGCATAAAAAATGTGGGGTCCTGATTCTTTTTCAATTAACACATTTGTTCAATTGGAAATATTGACTCACTATTATTGTGTGACTCAGACCTTTTTTCATCTGGTAAATCAGAAAATGGCTCATTTCTTTGTTTCAAACAATTCATGTGTATCTTAGTTGTATACTTATATATGTCATTCTGTGTGCGCCCACACACCCCCCCCCCCCCCCACCCCTTCTAATATGCCTCCCAAAAACAAAAAAAAAAAGAGAGAGAGAAGAAGACATAATAGAATTCTATTTTTTATCTCCAAGAACTTCAATGGGTATACAGCATGGAGTGTCTGTGCCTATCAGTTAGCTCAGGATCTGACAATAAGCCACGTTCAGGCTACTCAGTCCATTTATTGAATGAGCATACACAATTGTTTACGGAAAATGCTAAAACTACTGCTGATTTTACTAAAACTTATAGAGAGATGCAGCAATGTGATTTTCATTTTGAGCAAACAATGAATGTGATTAGGACAACATTAATAACATAGTATATAAATTTCAAATTTACATTCTTGTTTTGTATTTAAAAATGACATTAGTTCCCGAGTTCAACTAGTAAGTTTATAATGATTGAATAAACAATGAATGTGATTAGGACAACATTAATAACATAGTATATAAATTTCAAATTATGCTTTTGTTTTGTATTTAAAAATGACATTAGTTCCTGAGCTCAACTAGTAAAGTCTCTAATGATTGAATAAGATATTTTAAGTTAAATCCCCGCCTACACTAAGAATCAATTAATGTCTTGATCTAATGATAAAAACTATCATCAGGAACGAATACCATAAGTTAAAACTCTCTAAAAAAAATTTGACATTAGTTCTAATGTCTATGTAATAAAATTTATAGTATACTTTAACCAAAAAAAAAAAAATTATAGTATATTTAATATCACTCTTCTTTAATAGTTTTGCTTGTTTACAAGAATCACAACCCAAGATTGCTTTTAGACAAACACTTTGATGTAAAGCTCGAACGTATTCAAGGATTGCCTATAAGTTGAAACTCTCTTTAAAAAAAGGTGTTGAAATTTATTTCTTTTATTTTAGGGGAAAAAACACAAAGACTTGTTTCACCTCCTTTATAAGACATGTCCAATTGATTGAAGTGATATATTATGATTTGTGTATAATAAAACTATAAAAGTGGCATCAGTATGCGAAGATAATGTTTACAATTTGTTACCTTAACAAGTTGTGGAAAAAATTACATCCCCAACATCAATATTCATAAAATGGTTTAATTTCTATAACATATACAATAAATTCTATGGACTGACATCTACCCATGGATTGAGATCAAATGCAATTGCGCCTGATGTAGTAGCTATTAAGGATTAAGATTGAGATAGAGAGTTTACAAAAAAGTAACTTTTAATCTTAGTCCTTAAATAAATAAAAAAATGAAAAAAGAGTAAAAAAATTAGAGTTAAAAAGAGAAAATTGTAAAAATATTTGTGTGTGGGGAGGGTTGAATTGCACCTGGTGCAATACCTACCCATTCAAATCCTATACCCATTACCTGTGGTAAGACACATACACACACATACACACAAAAGAAAAAGAAAAAAAAAAGGAGTGCAAATATATAATAATAATAATAATAAATGAAAGGTGAAAGTACACTTTAGAGTTTAGATCCCTTTAGAGATTTTTAGATGAATTTAGCAAATTTAATCCTAAATCTCTACTATATAGTTTGGTACCTTAAAATAAATCGTGGAATGACACAAAATTTTAGTCAAATTTTCTGAAGTACCATGCATTTAATATATATATATATATATATTTGTGAATATTGCTTAGAATTCTATTATGTATGAATTTAAAATAAATTATATAATTAGTATTATTGTTCTAAAGAAATAACAGTTTCTTTTAAAAATATTAAACTAAAATTATAAAAAAATAAAAATAAAAAGAACATTGCATCCACGCCATTTTCACACCAGAGAGACAGTTAAGCTCTGGGAATACTAGCTTGCTATAGATCTAGAAGGTCAAAAATAAAAGAAATAAAAACTTGTCTATTAACATGTGCTGGTGGAACCAGTCAAATTAAAAAGAAACCTCATCCTGCTCAAAGCCGATGAAAACTACAATAGAGAATCAAATGAGGCAACTACGAACGGGAATCAACGAAGCTACGGAGAAAAAAACATGTCGTTATTTTTGAGAGAGAGAGAGAGACAATAGCTTGGGCATTTTGGGGTTTTTATTTTTTAAAGTTGTTAGGTAAGTTAAGAAATAACAATTATAGTCTTTTTATAAGAAGCAATTATTTTTCATTTTAAAGAATAACAATTCTTAAGGAATGATTATTCTTTCCAATAAAATCCCAACTAAACTTTTGAATATTTATTCCTGTGTAATACCTATGCCATTACAAGATATATTAAACTGTACTCTAAGTTAACCAATTATGATATTCATTGATTTTTGGTTAAAAAGCCACTACAGACAAATTAGCACACAAAATAATGCATAGTAAGGTAAATAATACTAGAGTGATTTGTTGACAAAGTGAAAACCAATAGACGAATCTAGGACGAAATGGGTAAATAGCCATAAAATTCAAATTATGTAGTTAGTTGTCATTAGTTTCAAACTATATTTTTTACTAGCATCTCGAGTCTAAGAGGCTCGATTTAGGGGCTATAAATCGAGTGTTTGAGGGTCGATTTTCATATTTTGATCGGGTCTGAGTTGGCACTTTTTTTACGTGGCGTCCACATGGAAATCGAGTCTCTTATACTCGATTTATAAGCCCATATATAAAAGAAAAGAACAGCAGCATAGCAAAAAAGAAATCAGAGCAGAAGAACAAAAAAAAAAAAAAAACCCGAAGAAGAAGGAAAGAACCCAGGCCGGCGCACCCAGGCCAGGCGAGCCCAGGCCGCGCGACCCTGGGCTTGCACGGCCTGGGTTCGCGTGAGCTCTTTCTCTCTCTCTATGATCTAACTCTTTCTCTCTCTCTGATCTCTGATCTCTGATCTGGTCTTTCTCTCTCTCTCTGATCTGATCTGATCCGGTCAGGCCTCGCGAGCCAGGCCGCTGTTTCTGGATTTTTTTTTTTCTTCACTGATGAACATATTTGAGCTTGATCTTTTTCTAGATTCTTTCCCTCTCTCTGATTGTATTTTTTTTTTTTTTTTTTGGGTATTTTGGCTTGTACACGAGAGACTTGGAGACTGGAAATTTTTTCAAATTTTTTTGAATTGTAAATCGAGTCTTTGAGACTCGATTTATAGGACAAAATCGAGTCTTTTAGACTCGAAATGCTAGTAAGTAATATAGTTTAAAAACCGGAACAACTAACTAGATAGTTAGAAAAAAAAAATTAGTTAACTATTTTTCCCGTCAAATCTAAAAGGAAAAAGACACCAAGGGTTACCACAAACCCTATTAGAATTGACGTGTTTTACATCTAAAATAGATCAAACTCGGCAGCACCATATGCATCATTCTCCTCAAGTAACTTATGCTTCTTATCAGTAATATGTGAAGTAGAAGCCTTAATCCTAGAAGACTTGCTCTGAATGTCAATGAAGGCGAGGCCGAGGGTGAGTTGACCAATTGCTAATATAAGCTTCAAATTTTACACACAATACAAATAGTAGGACAAACTACCTTTGTATTCCCTCAATTGCCCAACAAAAAGCCTTTGAAATAGCCAACTAAACCCCAATAAAATGCGTGAACATGAAACCCTGGTATTTGTGCATACAATGCATGAATTAGACATGAAATTCAAGAAAATAATGAGGATTTGAGCTTACCTTGTGATTGGAATAAAAAAAATTATGAAATTTGGCACGAGGATTTTTGGCTCTTGGGTGTTCTTGGTGTTGAGAGATAGATGATAAAAAAAAAAACTTGATCAAATAATTGGAAAAGGGTCTAGGGTCTTCAAAATTCTGAGTCCTAATTGATTGAGAGTTGATCGAGAAATTGAAACCCTAACTTTATACATCCATTGTACGGAGAAAATGGGCAAATGCCCCTTTCAAAAAAAAAAAAAAATCCAGCATTTTGCCTCATTTTCCAAACTAATTAAGAAAATACCCCTCTTTTGAAACTCGATTTTCTCAAAATCAAGTTATAAAAAAAAAAAAAAAAAAAAATCTGGAGCCCTATAGTAGCGTTTTAAGGAGTTATAGTGACGTTTTAAGAACCTATAGTGACGTTTTGTAACTTGATTTCGATGAAGTCGAGTTACATGCAATTTTTTTTTTTTTTTACCTATAACTCGATTTCATGGAATCGAGTTACAAAACGCCACTATAGGTCCTTAAAACGTCACTATATGCTCTTTAAAAATGCTACTATAGGGCTTAACTCGATTTTGAGAAAATCGATTTTCAAAAGAGGGGCATTTCCCTAATTAGTTTGAGAAAGATGGAAAAATGCTGGATTGTTTTTTTAAAAAGGGCAAAGGCCAATTTTTTCCTCCATTGTAGTTCTATTTTTTTTTTTAAAATTTTATTTATTTATTAATAATTTGAAGTATAACAAAAGTAGATGGTTTTCTAATGAGGCTACTGTTAGAATTTTCAATAAAGATAGAGTTTCTAGTTTTAGGTCCTATTATAATCTATAAGAATAGAGCAGCAATATGTGTATGAATAGAATGTGACTAAGGCAACTGCTGTCTCCTTGAGTTCGGTCAAGGCTTCCTAACCTGAGTTTAGGCTCGAGGTTTATTCTTCCTCTGTTGCCATCTGCTTTCATCATCTCTTAGTAGTTTCTCTTCATCCTTTTTATATCTTATCCCAAAATCCCCTTGGTGTTTTTCCACCTCCTACGTTGACCATCAAAGTTCCCTCGGTGATAATTCCTTTTTGAATATCTTCTGACCATAGTTATTTCCTTTACCTAATCGGCAAAACCCTTATCCATCCCTAAATTTATTTCCTTTTTTCTAGCTTAGAGACAATTGTGCTTGTGGGCAAGGGGCTCCACCCCTGAACCACTTTATTATTTCTATGGAAAACCAATCAATGCTGGTGGAAGCTTTAACATATAAAAAAAAAAAAAGAAACTCAGATGCACGGGTAAAACGGTGAAGTTAAAAGCTAGTGAAAAGGCTGTTGAAGAACTATTCAATATAGATCTGGTAGGAAAACTCCTAGCAGACAGAAACATCAACAAAAATGCAGTGAAGGCTATTATTCTAAAAGTATGGAGGACCTCCAAGGGTGTGTAGATTGTAGATCTAAAAGAAAATATTTTTCTGTTCAAGTTTGCATGTGAAGGTGATAAAAGGAGGATCCTAGAGCTGGGGCCGTGGAATATTGAAGGTTTTCCTCTTATCCTTAAATATTGGCACCAAAATATGTCAGTTGATGATTTGGATTTTTCAAATATTCCTTTATGGGTTCAAATACACAGTCTCCCCATTGAATATATGTCGAAGGAAAATGCAGAGGAAGTTGGTACTCTAGTGGGAGAAGTGTTAAACGTGGATTTTGCTAGTAGTGGGGGTGTCTGTATGAGCAAAATTTTAAGAGTGAAGGTTGAGCTAAAGGTGGAGGATCCTCTGATGAGTGGTTTTTTTCTGGATAGAAACGCACGACCAAATTTGTGGATTCGGTTTAAATATGAGAGAATTGCAGAATTTTGTTTCAAATGTGGAAGGTTGGGTCATTTAAAAGCAAGATGCCTTTGGGCAGATGCAGAGGTGCAATCAAATTCCAAGGAACCGTTTGGATTTGGGCCATGGCTAAAGGCAGAAGCAGCTAGTAATAGAACTTCACGGTGGGTGGAATTCATAGCTGGTAGTAATCAAGCTTGTGATGAGGAAGATATGGGTCGAAAGGAGTCAGTTTCCCAGGAGCAAGAAGAGAGTAGGGTTCATGCGCTATAGGATGTGGGAACCAAGGAAACTCAGGCTGTGAGGTTGAGGTACAATCTGACAGGATTTGAACATGGGGCTCATTATGTCACTTCAAAACACATCTCTCTATGTGAAGTTCCTAAATCTCCCACCCCATCCCAACCAGATACTCAACCAGATAGCTCTGAACCTACAAATCTAATTTCACTTATCCCCATGGAAACAAATTGTTTAGTTACAACAAAACCAGTCCTATCAACTCAATCAGAGTCCAGTACAAGCACGGAAGGTTCTAGAGTACAACAAGAATCATCCCCATCCAAAGAATACCAACCTTTATTGGCTGATTCAGGTCTTAGTGATCCTTCTTTGCTTATTGGGCTTTCTAAGGCCCAAAATAATGTACTATCATGGACAGCATATTACAATGAAGGTGAGCAATCAGTTCTTGAGTCATCCAAGGCCCAAAGTAACATGGAGTTAAATCAAATAGAGGTATGTAATCATGGGAAAAGGAAATTGGGGGAAGTGGAGAGCCCAGTTAATTTGAGAGCTCTTAAACTGGCCAAAGTGGGCTCCGGCCTTCTCAAATTAGAGTCACAGTCCAAGGCTCTGAATCAAATAAGCCAAAATAAAACCATGGGGAGGGCCAAAGTTCACAGAAAGAAGAAGATTAAGGAACTTGCTAGAGAACATGCTGCTCTTGTGCCCTGTAATTCTTCCCAAAAGGTAAATTCTGTTGATCCTGTTTCTATGATTGATGATGAATCCCTTAAATCCAAAATGGCTGAGGAGGCGGGCCTACACATGCCCCCAAAGCAACCATGATTACTCTATCCTGGAATTGTCGTGGCTTGGCTCGGGCCACGGCAAAAAGGACTTTCCGAGCCTTAATAAGGGATATAGGGCCTGATGTGATTTTTCTATCTGAAACAAAAATTCCCATTAGTAAGTGCAGTATTTTTTTGTTGTCTTTGGGTTACTATAATATAGATTCTGTTGATCCTAGAGGAAGGAAAGGTGGGCTTGTGGTGGGTTGGAAAAATGGTGTTGATATAGAAATTACTTACAAATGTTGCAATATGATTAATGGTTTGGTTTTCTCAGACCCTTTGAATGAGCCATGGCTTATTTCTTTTGTGTATGGCCCTCCAAATTCGAATAATAGAGGTTCCTTTTGGGAAGCAGTAGAAAAGGTTGGTGGGGCTTTTGGTGGAGGTTGGTTACGTATTGGAGATTTCAATCATGTCTTCTCCCAAGCTGATAAAAAAGGGGGCAAACCGGTGGCTAGCTCTTCTAGTGGTGGCCCAAATGAGGTAATTGAAAGGAATGGGCTCATTGATATCAATTTCTCGGGCAATCCTTATACCTGGTCTAATGGGAGAGAGGGATGTGCAAATATTAAAGAAGATTGGATAGAGCATTTGCAAATGATAAATGGAGGTTGATTTTTCCAAGAGCTGCTGTTCTTAATTTACCTTTCTCAACTTCTGATCATTCCCCTATAATCTTATTTACAAAAGGAGAGCAGCGATCGGTTAAACGGCCTTTTAAATTTGAAGAGGTGTGGACCAGGGATGAGTCTAGTTGGTTTGTAGTTGAGAAAGCTTGGAATGTTATTTTTCAAGGTTCCCCGTTGTTCAAAGTTTGCCAAAAGCTCAAAGAGGCGAAAAAAGAATTCAGAATTTGGAATAGGGAGTGGTTTGGGAATATCCATCAAAACATAAAGAAATGCTGGGAGAATCTGAGATGTATTCAAGGTGAAGATCCAACTCAAGAAAATTTAAGTAAAGAAGCAGGTATCAATATGGAGCTTCAAGAATGGCTCCAAAGGGAGGAAACTTTGTGGAGGCAAAAGGCTAGAATAAAGTAGCTGTCTGTAGCTGATTTGATTACCAAATTCTTTCATCTCACCACCATAATCAGAAGGCGCAAGAATTCAATTGATTTTATAAAAAACCAGCAAGGTTCTTGGGTCTCGGGGAGAGAAGAGATTGGAAGTTGCTTTGAAAGCTTTTTTAGTAATCTGTTTGAAATGTCTAACCCTTCAATCCCTGATAATATGGAAAATTTGATAAGTCCAAGCTTGTCTGAGGAGGAAATTCAAATGCTTACAAAAATACCGACTCCTGAGGAGATTAAAGATGTTGTTTTCAGCATGAATTCTACTAAGGCACCAGGCCCTAATGGAATGTCAGCCCACTTCTATAAGTTTTACTGGAATATAATTGGAGGTGAAGTTATTGAAGCTATTTCTACCTTTTTTCAAAGGGGGTACATGTTGAGAGAAATAAACCATTCCTTCATTGTTCTCATCCCTAAAGGGAATAATGCTGCAATGGTTTCCCAATTTAGGCCAATAAGTTTATGTAATGTTTTGTATAAGATCATATCTAAGTTGCTGGCCAACAGATTAAAGCTGGTTCTCCCTAAGCTAATTTCTCCTTGGCAAACAGCCTTTATTCTAGGAAGGAAAATTCAAGAGAATACTTTTTTGGCTCAAGAAATTATCCATGACATGAAGAAGAAAAGGGGGAAAAAAGGTTGGATGGGATTAAAAATTGATATGGAGAAAGCGTATGATCGATTGGAGTGGTGTTTCCTTGAGAAAGCTCTTTATGGTTTTGGGTTTCCAAGTATTTGGATTTAGTGGGTGATGCAGTGTGTTACTACAGCATCATTTTCAATTCTGCTTAATGGCAGCCCTTTTAGCTTCTTCAAGCCCAAGAGAGGGTTGAGACAAGGTGATCCTCTCTCTCCCTTTTTATTTATTCTTGCAGCTGAAGTTCTTGCTAAACTTATTGAGAGAGAAGCAGTAAATAACAAAATTATTGGATATAAATTAGCTCCTGATCTGATGCCAATTTCCCAATTTGTAGATGATTTGTTTATCTTTGCTCAAGCAGATGTGGAGAACATAGGGAGTATTAAAGCATGTCTAAACACTTATTCTGGGTGGTTTGGTCAAAAGGTGAATTTCATGAAGTCAAAGATAATTTTTAGCAAAAATGTGAACCAAGGAGTAAGATATCAGTTGGCAAACTATATTGGAATTTAGTGGTCCAATAGAAAAGAAAAATACTTGTGCATTCCTATGGCTTCAGGTAGAGATAAGAGAGTTGCTTTTGAGGAGATTATTGATAAAGTAAGGCAAAGGTTGCAGGGCTGGAAGATGAAGACTCTTTCTCAGGCAGGTAGAACTACTCTAATTTCTTCTGTGGTTTCTTCTATTCCATCCTATCAAGCTTCATCTCTACTCCTTCCAAAACAAGCTTGTCAGAAATTGGATGCCATGAACAGAAATTTCTAGTGGGGTTATAAAGAAGAAAATAAAAAAGGCTGCTGTCTCAAGAGTTGGGATTCCATTTGTACCCCAAAAGGTGTTGGGGGGCTTGGCATCAAGAAGACAGAAGATGTGAACAAAGCCTTAGTAGCTAAAATGACTTGGGATGTTGCAAGTAATGCTGATAAAATGTGGATCAGAGTGTTCAATAAGAAATATGTGAGAAGCAAAAAGTTTATGAGAATGTCTGTGCCAAAAGCAGCGTCATGGTCTTGTCAAAGTATTTTTGGTGGTAAAGAAGTGATTAAAAAAGGATTATGCCACAGGATAGGTAATGGTTTGAACACTTGGATATGGGAAGACCCATGGATTCCAAATGAGCCTAGCTTAATCCCTTAAGTTAGAAGTGGAGCTACCCGGGAAGCTTATTTAGTGGCTGATTTGATTGTTTAGGACTCAAGACAATGGGATAGGGGTTTACTTTCAAATCTATTTGAGCCAACAATAGTCAATAGAATCCTTAGCACTCATCTCTCTCAACAATCAGCCAATGACCAAGTTTTTTGGTGCTTGAATTCCTCAGGTGAATTTTCTATGAAATCGGCCTATAATGCTATTAGAACTCCCTCCTCTATCTCCCATCCTGTGATGCAAAGTATGGACTGGAAGGTATTGTGGAAGATGAAAATTCATGCTAGACTTAAAAACTTGTTGTGGAAATTGGCTTGGGAAATCCTCCCTACAGCTTCAATTCTAAATAGAAGGTTTACCCTCCCATCAAATGAGTGCCACTTGTGTGGAAAGTCTCCAGAAACTTTGGAGCATTTGTTTTTGCATTGTGACTGGGCAGCCCAAGTTTGGCTCCTAAGCCCATGGCCATTGAGGCTGAATACTTTGGATTCTACATCCATAGTAGATTGGGTAAAGTTGATTATTAACCCAAAATCTTTTCTGGCTCTAGATGATAAAGATTCTAAAGAGTTCCAATTATTTGCAGCCATTATGTGTGATCATGTCTAGATGTGCAGGAATAAAGCCCGGGTGGAAGGACTCAAAATGACCCCAGTTGATCTTGCAAGGCAGGTGTGTAAATCCTTTAAGGAACACAAGCAAGCTTGGAAGTTGGAGTGTAAAAATTCCTCTAAGGAGTATACTTGGTCTTTGCCTCCTCCTAGTTGGATAAAATTGAATTTTGATGCTGCAATTAGAGAAGGAAAAACTTCAATGGTAGTAGCTAGAGATCAGGAAGGTATTTGTATTGCTGCATGGGCAGAGCAGAAGATTCCAGGCAGCCCGATTTTTGGTGAGGCTAGTGCAGCCTTGTTGGCTATTAAAAGAGCAGTTGATGCAGGTTTTAAGAATGTTGTGTTAGAAGGTGATGCTTGAAATGTTATTGAGCCCCTACGAAATCAAGTGGCAGCGCCTCATTGGAGCATTAAGTCTGTGGTGGAGGATATTTTGTATTTAGCTAAAGGTTTTGATAATGTAAAATTTTCTTTCGTTTGTAGGGAAGGTAATGTAGCAGCTCATCTTTTAGCTGGATGGGCTGTCCTTTTGAATTGGAATGGGCCAGTTCCCATCTCTAATCTGTCTCCTTTGATTAGTCAAGTTATGGATCGAGATGGTCATAGGCCCATTCTGGATTGTATCTCAGTTTTTTGCCAGAAATAAAGTATTTATTCAGCCAAAAAAAGAATAGAATGTGACTTTGGAGATTGATTATATTTTCAAATTTATTAATTTTTTATTTTAACCATGTTGTTCGATAGTTGATCCACCAGTTAAACTAACGAGTAATGACCTGAATAGTAAAGAAAACATGAAGACCAGTTCTGTTGTAGACAAAGATTTTACGTGTTTTTCGATTAGATCGATGTCTATGTTTTAGGCAAGGCCAGCTGTCAACGGAGGTTTGAGTGATGCGCGTGCTAGAATTCAAAGTTCGAAGTCATTATCATTGTCTCGACTGAATCCAAATCAAATGCATCACTCTATGGAAAATTTTTTACTTATATTAATATTATTTACGCAATATGTATAGAACGTGCCTTAACTTGGAGTTTGAGATCTAATATTAATATTATATATGCAATATGTATAGAATATGCCTGAACTTGGAGTTTGAGATATGTTTTCCTAGAATTTTAAGACATATAATATAATAGGATTTTATTTAGCAAAGACTTTTTTTTGAGAGGATATTTAGGAAAGACTTAATTACAAATTCTATGACATGTTTTTATTTTATACTTTCTAGTATTGTTATGTAAAACTTTGAGTTTGAATTATATTAGATGGCTAATTTTTTAGACCTAATTTTAATTTAATCAGTAATTTAGGTAAGCCTATCTTTTCAATTTACATTTTTATTTTTTATTTCTCAAACTAATTTTCACATTTATTAAATTTTTATTTTTTATTTAATCTTGCAGTTCAACTGATGACTCACTAATTGAACAATATAACCCGGTTACTAGACCAGATTAATGTTTGGTTGAGGTTTATTAAGTCTACCCTTGCAACAAAAATAAGGCATTCCTTTTATTATTATTGTTGTTGTTGTTTTGAAGCTAAGGCATTCCCTTTAAGTTAGCAAGTCAATCTATATATGATTGACTTTATATGTATGTGTTTTAGTGTTATCTCAAATAGTATGTATAGATATTGCAAGGACACAAAAATCTGGCGGCCCAAACTCACTTAGAATAGTGAAATTTGTGCTATTTAGTTAGGCCTAAACCAATAGATATTTGTAAAGAGAGTAGGGTAAAGCAAGTTGGGTTTAGTCCGAGGATTCAGACAGAGAAGGAATGAACGAAAGCCAAAGATTTAGTATATAAATGGTTCTTTGCAATCTCGCCTGAGGACGATGTTCTTGCACAAGGATGTACACTCTTCTCTCTCTCAGAGAGAGAGAGAGAGAGAGAGAGAGAGAGAGAGAGAGAGAGACTCTCTCTCTCTCTCTCTCTCTCTCTCTCTTTTTGTTCTAATCTCTTGTTTATTTTTATTTTTTGGGGGGATCCCTTCATCTGGAAGTCCTTTTTCTTTATATACTCCTCATCTTATTGCATCCTAGCCCTCCATCTACAATTCTCCAGACTCTTCTTAGGACACTTGTCCCTTTAAACTTCTGTTGAAAGTGGTAAAAGGAGATGTTTAGTTGTAAATTTTACTGTTTAAGTCACTTCCTCATCAATGCAGCTAATAAAGCTGTTGCCAGTCATTTAATGTGGAAGCAGTAAGTGAGCTTTCACTAAAAATTTCCTTCACCTACCTTGACTTTTATTGAACACCATCCTCTCCATTTGGCCTTCCAAAAAGTATTTTGTCCCCTCTCCTATCCTCAGGTGAATCCCCTTCTTGGGCTTAAAATGCTTTTATAATGATAGTCACAATTTGTTGTACCCTTCCTCAGTCCTTGAGTCCCCACAAATATAAATGTAATGAATCCCTTCTTCAATATATATATATATATATATAGACACACACAAATAGAATGGATCTTCAAATTGAAAGGCTAGAAGTACATTCTATAAACAAATTCCTATGATTTTGGGTAGGATTGTCCAACCAAACCGTGAAATCAACCCAGTTTCCCTAATTGACTTCATTTGACCCGAAATCGGCCGACACAAAGCCTGTGATAGTAGGTGGCAGGTCTTCGCCATAAGAAACCATTCCTAGTAGGTCGTTGCGTGAAACCCGATTCCAACTGACCCAACCGATCTCCACCCCACTAGGGTCGTCGTTCTCTATTGGTATGAGCCTTCTTTAGTCATATTTCGCCATATCCACTTTGATCTTGCCGAATCCAGTGGAATTTCATTCCGGCAAGTACTTTCAATCAAATCTGCTCTTTCCCTAACTTCAATCGACAACTGACAAATACCTGAAAAGACCCGACTTGACAAAATCGGCTCTTCTTTTTAGTCGCCGGCAATTTCCATTCCTAAGAACTCAAAGTGATTGTATCAAGTTTGAGTTGGGCACAAACTTAATCCGTGGACTAGGCCATGAAAAGCTAGGGAATGTGGAAGGGACCAACTTTTAATGATAAGGAGCACATGAAATGTATAAAAGGACCAACTTAGTTATAAATGCATTAAAACAAATAAACAAAACAGAAGAAGAGAACAAAAATGTAAAGAAAACAAGAAAACCACTGGAAAAATTTAAGTTGTAGCCTTGTAGGCAAAGATTTTCCATGTTTTGCGATGATGTCTATGTTATAGGCAAGGGTTATCTGTCCATGGAGGTTGACTTCAAATTTCTAAGTCATTATCCTTGTCTTCGACTGAGTGCAAATGAAGTGCATCATTCTATTTTACTTCTGCCATCAAATATGTATGGCTTTCATATTTTAATCTTCTCCTGCCGGCCGAAATGAACAAAAAAGTTCTAAGCAATTTTCGTACTTTAAATTAAGACCTGCTAATAGTGTCTTTGACTGGACACTTAGGATATACGTGGCAAGTAAACGCGTTAGTGAAATGCCTAAAAAAATTTAAAATTTTTGTCTCAATTGTTGCCAGATAATTGGAGTGATCATCTTCATTTTTAATACAGAGAAATTGCGCAGATGATGGGAAATTTTTTATATCATTCCGTCACTTACAGTATGTGTCACCTATCAAAATTCAAAAGTCATATGCTTTGTCAATCACGAATTTGAGGCAAGGATAACTTAAGATTCTTGAGAACATGACCGTATCATCTTAATTGACTCACTCAACCCCCACCCTCTACAAGCATGGTCTACCAATATGCTACTTGTAATGTGCATATTCTGTAAACTCAGGTCAGCGAATGTTCTATCCCGTGTTCACACGGAAGGGATGATTTTGGTTTCCAATTTTTTATAATTTTTTTTATGGATCCCGTGGACAAGTGCTTGAAGATAGTGATTAAGGTTGAGTTATTTACTATAATTCATTAGGTTTTTTTTTTTTAGTGTAATTGCATATCAACCAATCAAAGATAAATATTTTTTAGCTCTGTTTGCTTAAATAAAAATATTATTTGAAGATAGTTTTCCACATTTTCCTATGGACAAGTGCTTGAAGACAGTGATTAAGGTTGAGTTATTTACTATAATTCATTAGGTTTTTTTTTTTAGTGTAATTGCATATCAACCAATCAAAGATAAATATTTTTTAGCTCTGTTTGCTTAAATAAAAATATTATTTGAAGATAGTTTTCCACATTTTCCTATGTTCAGTAGTATAAAAAAATAGTTTAAAAGAAAACTATTTCTTAACTTCCCTTATTTAACTCGACATAAGATAAAGTTTTTTTTTTGCTAAAATTGTTTAGAAAACGACTCCATCTCATGTGAAGTTAAATGAGGAAAACAATTCTATCTTAAGCAAAGCTAAAAAGTAAAGACAAGAGATGATTTTTCAATTCATTTTAAAGTCGCTACCATACATAAGAAAATGAGTTAGGTTTCTAAAAAATGTTAATGTCGGGAAAAAAAAAAAGTGTGTTAAACAAGAGTCTTTTTATATTAGTATTTTGATTAGAATAAAGTAAGAATAATCTGGGAATAATTAGAAATAACTATCGTAATTACATCATAAGGACCTTCCACTACATATAGTTTAACAAAGGTATTTATGTACAAAAACATATTTACTCTCTTCCTATATATGCTGCTTCCTTTCTTTCTATATACAGAAACAGAGTTTCACTCAAACTCCAAAACTTTAGTTTTCTTATCACCCTCCCTGTAAATTCCAGCTAAACCTGAAGATGGAGAAGAAAATGATAGAGTGCAAAGGGTTTGGATCAAAAGCGCAGGATGTGAAGCACAACAAATGCATGGCTGCTCCCGCTAGAGGAAGCATAAAGCGTAAGATTTTCAATGGAATCTTCGATCGGCTTAAGATCACAGCCCAAAGGATTGCTCGAATGCTTGTCTTCAACCATGAAGAGCCCTAACTTTCGCCACAGCAATCAGCTGATTGCTACAAATACTGTTTGTATATATCTCAATCCATTGTAATATAGTCATCCCCGGTGAGGGGTGGTTCTGTAAACATGATCAGGCATGTGTGTCCTTTTTTTATTTTGTATAATTAAAGTCTAAAGTATAGTCATACCATCTTGCAAATGGTTAGCCTTTTTTTATTATTGGAAATGGTTAACTATTGATATTATGGAATGTCATGACTATAAAGTATATTCTTCCTTATAAAAAGGAACAATTTTCTTTGTATTAATTAGAACCAAATTAATTTTAAATTTTAATTGTAAATTACTCTATATAGAGTGTAATATAATCATCCCCTGTAAGAGATGGGTGTGAAAACATGAAAATGTGTCCGTTTTTGCTTTTGTTTAATTAAAGTCTGAACTAGGCATATATACAATTTACATGCGGATGGATATTCACAGAATAAGCAAACGGTTAGTTATTGATACTATAGAATGTTATCACTACAAACTTCCATACAGAAGGAAACAAAGTTTCTGGAGTCAACTTTGCCAAGCCTAGGAAATTTAATTAGACACCACAAATACCAATTAACCAATTATATTATTACCAAGTGATTACTTATATTAATTATGGATAGTCTTTGGTCAAAGAGAAAACCATCGGAACAATTTTTCCAAAGTAAAAACCACTTGGAGAGAACCTTCCCTAAAGAAACAAATTAACTATGATAAGAGAGGTTTTACAATTAAAGAAAAATATTTTCCTAAAATCTACCAACTCATAGACACAAAGAAAGCCTTTCACTGCACAAACATGTCTAGACTCTGAAATCATATATATGAACTGCTTCCACAAATGATGCACCCATGTTCACAACTAGAACCTCCAACTAACTCTAAGAACTGCTTCAAGAAAAAAAAAAAAGTGTGTTAAACAAGAGTCTTTTTATATTAGTATTTTGATTAGAATAAAGTAAGAATAATCTGGGAATAATTAGAAATAACTATCGTAATTACATCATAAGGACCTTCCACTCCATATAGTTTAACAAAGGTATTTACGTACAAAAACATATTTACTCTCTTCCTATATATGCTGCTTCCTTTCTTTCTATATATAGAAACAAAGTTTCACTCAAACTCCAAAACTTTAGTTTTCTTATCACCCTCCCTGTAAATTCCAGCTAAACCTGAAGATGGAGAAGAAAATGATAGAGTGCAAAGGGTTTGGATCAAAAGCGCAGGATGTGAAGCACAACAAATGCATGGCTGCTCCTGCTAGAGGAAGCATAAAGCGTAAGATTTTCAATGGAATCTTCGATCGGCTTAAAATCACAGCCCAAAGGATTGCTCGTATGCTTGTCTTCAACCATGAAGAGCCCTAACTTTCGCCACAGCAATCAGCTGATTGCTACAAATACTGTTTGTATATATCTTAATCCATTGTAATATAGTCATCCCCGGTGAGGGGTGGTTGTGTAAACATGATCAGGCATGTGTGTCCTTTTTCTATTTTGTTTAATTAAAGTCTAAAGTATAGTCATACCATCTTACAAATGGTTAGCCTTTTTTTATTATTGGAAAATGGTTAGCTATTGATATTATGGAATGTCATGACTATAAAGTATATTCTTCCTTATAAAAAGGAACAATTTTCTTTGTATTAATTAGAACCAAATTAATTTTATATTTTAATTGTAAATTACTCTATATAGATTGTAATATAATCATCCCCTGTAAGAGATGGGTGTGAAAACATGAAAATGTGTCCGTTTTTGCTTTTGTTTAATTAAAGTCTGAACTAGGCATATATACAATTTACATGCGGATGGATATTCACAGAATAAGCAAACGATTAGCTATTGATGCTATGGAATGTTATCACTACAAACTTCCATACAGAAGGAAACAAAGTTTCTGGAGTCAACTTTGCCAAGCCTAGGAAATTTAATTAGACACCACAAATACCAATTAACCAATTATATTATTACCAAGTGATTACTTATATTAATTATGAATAGTCTTTGGTCAAAGAGAAAACCATCGGAACAATTTTTCCAAAGTAAAAACCACTTGGAGAGAACCTTCCCTAAAGAAACAAATTAACTATGATAAGAGAGGTTTTACAATTAAAGAAAAATATTTTCCTAAACTCTACCAACTCATAGACACAAAGAAAGCCTTTCACTGCACAAACATGTCTAGACTCTGAAATCATATATATGAACTGCTTCCACAAATGATGCACCCATGTTCACAACTAGAACCTCCAACTAACTCTAAGAACTGCTTCAAGTTTTCTCCACCGCAATAAGTATGTGGTAAGTACCATAGCTTTAGCTTCTTCACCAACTGGTCTTCAAATGTATAAGTTAAGGACTTGACAATTATATTAATCCAATTCTAGTGTGGTGAAAGGATAAATATATAAAATTGTAAGTAAAGTGACCTTGTATATAATTCTTTAATATTCAAGGGTCAATTTGTAATGTTTTGATGGACATTATTGCAATTTGTAACAGTCCAAAATATTCTTTTGATATAATTGAGAAATTTAAAGAATAATATTTGAAAGAGTTTCAAGTCAATTAAATAGTCTTTTAAAGGTATTGACGAATCCTACAATTAAAGATTAAAATCCCTAAGGATCCTACATCCAATTTCTCTCTAGTGTTTACTAAAGTCTTATAAATAATAAATATCATGTTGGTGGTTGGTCTTTAGAACTATTGTGTGATACTCAACAAAACCCTAAAACAAAAGAGGGAGGGACATGAATACCTTGAGATCGAGGCAACACACTTGGGTTGGTTTGGTAAGAGTGGTACACATTTTTATTTTATTTAGAATCCATAGTTCTACGGTATAATGATTGTTGAATCAAATAAATATTTTTATTTGATAGTGTTTCCGCGTGTTTCTAAAAGATCCGCGAAAAAGTAATTTTTATTAGATAGCCATGAATTAAACAAAACCCAATGTTTAAATGCGCACCATTTGTTATATATATTTATATATATAACCCATTTATGAAGTGTTTTAGATTTATTGTTTTCAAATAAAGTAAATACAGTTAACATCCTTGAGGTTTGGACTAATAACAATCAAGTTTAAAATTTTTCAAAATTGACAAATTTAATTCCTAAACCCAATTTGGACACTAAACTGTTAGTCATATTCTTATCTCTCTCACAGCGTGATTAAAGAGTGAGTTTTGGTTAATTATAAAAAATTTTAGACCTAACTTGCATTAGTCAAAACTATAAGATGTTATGCAAAGTATAGGAATATCTATAAAATTATCAATAAAAGAGTCCTATTTTTTTTTTCCTACGTAATAAAATAATAGTGTCCTATTCTTTTTTTGAGAAACAGTGTGTCCTATTCTAATGCCAGATGCATGTGAAATTCAGTGACCATTACATATGGAGCTGTAGTGAGAGATTGACTACATATTCCGGTTTGAGAATCACATAAGATAATGGTCTCTTGCATAAACCCTCACCTCCTCCACAAGAAGGTACGGAATTGCTTGCTCGGACATGGACATTGACGTAAAAAGTTGGCATCTTTGGCACCATTGTCAACTACTTACTTGTAGCAAAGTGCATGAAGGTGGCACGAAGGTTCCTCCTCTCTTCCCTCAACAATAATACCCATATAGCAAATAGAGATATATATCTTTCATATATATATATATATATATATATCCAGTTAACCACTACTTCTCATGCAACTCTCTCTCTCTCTCTCTCTCCCTTTCTAATGGACAGGAAGACAATAATGGAGGCTAAAAAGTTGGACTTGGTTCGACGAAGGGCTATGGCAAGAAGCAACAAGAAGAGGTGCCTGGTGGTTCTTCCTGTTAGAGGAAGAATCAAGCGCAAGATTTTCGCCCTCTTGTATAAGAAACTGAAGCTCACAAGCCTACATGCCGTTCGTTACCTGCTGAGCAACAACAACCCCAACTACAGTTAACTATCCTAGCTCCTCTTGTCATCTACAGAAATACATACTTTAGGTTGTAATTAGCCACTAAATGTTATTATGAAGCACCATCTTTTTCTGCATTTACATATTAATTAATACTCATTCATGCGCTTCATCTTTCTTTCTTTTTTTCTTTTAATTTTTTATTTCATGAAAGAATATCCTAACCTAGATTGGCCACATTAGATCATGTACAAAATGAAATGATTTAGGAATGACTTAGAAGATTTGTTCTCAAAGGGAAGGTCGTAGTCTTCATTTCCTTCTCAAAGCTTGAGGCCCATACTTTTTTTTAATACCTTTATAAGATAATTAGCTTGCATATATTCTTGATAAATAGTAAATAACCAAGTTTTGATAACGAAATATTTTTTAGTATTTTATTTTTAAATTTCTTAATTTATGTCTCTCTCTTTTTCATTGAATATTCAGACTTTTCTTAATTTAAAGGTAATTTATAAAGAAAAATATATAGTTGTTAGATGGGTAATTCTTACATGTTCCGAGAACAATGTTTCCTCTTCTCACATGAGGGGTGGGCCCTATGGTGGGATCCACGCGTGGGGCCACCCCTTATGTGAGAGAAAGGAACATTGCTCCAGAGCATCTAAATTTTTTCCTAGTTAGATGAGATCATGGGAAGAAGCAAAATATATATAAAAATATATCATATATGATTAAGCCACGACCATGAACACTGGCTTCCATTTATTTTATTTTCATGGTTATCTTTATATAAGTTAAGTATATATATGGTCATTTGCTGGTCTAAGTTATATCTTTTGCCTCAGGGGTAACGTTCTAGTTATCAGTATCATGCCTTATCAGCAGATTAACGAGAAGAAGTACTGGACCAAATCTTGAAGAAAGAGCATCAATAATTGGGAAGAACACAAATCTTACTGGCAGTGATATATCTCTATATATATATATATAGCCTATGAACAATAATGTAAGAACACTAATAAAGAAGAGATCTTATACTTCTCCCATCTTTAGGTGCTTCTTTTTCTTTTTACTTCAATAAAATTTGAACTATTGACCTACATACCCAACCCCATATCATCCTTAAAGCTTGTAGCAGCAATGCTCAAGCTAAGTCTTCTTCTTTTCGTTTCTTGGTTCAATATTTATTGCAAAAATAATTGATATACAGATGTTATTGCCTATCTTCTAACTCATAAGATATTTAATCTAAAATCGCACAATAATCTAGGGTTCTTTAATTTTCTGATGGCACACAAGAATTGTAGGAAATTAATTCTTTTTAATTCTATAGAATGGGCTAGCTATATTGGCAACTTGTGTATGTACAATTCTCCCCAAAGGGTGAAGGAATAAAAAACATAAAAACAAAAAACAAAAAAAAATTAAACATAATAGCAAATGAATATATATAACCTAAAAAAAATGAATAACCTAAAAGAGAAAATAATTAAACAAGCAGATAATATATATTTATTATCCTTGTCTCGACTCGGTGAAAATGAGATTCTTCCCTATTTGGTTGAAGGAGAAAACTCTAGTCGCAGTCCACGTTCATGTATACTGCATGGGCGCATAAGGTAAAAACTGTACATTGATTACATGCAATACAACCAAAAAAAAAATAGGGGTTGAAAAACACACGGCAGCTATTACAACAAAACAAGATGCCAGTTTATCAAATATATATCAATTCAACAAATATATGATTGATTCATACATGAGGCATGCATTAATGGCCCACGTGAATGATTCGAAGCTAGCAAGCAGTACAATCTCCAGGATAAAAATGGGAGCAAGTGCAACATATACATATACTTCCTCCAAAAACTCTTCCAATTTTCCAAATATACCATGCATACACCTCTCTCTAAAACAAAAACCATTAAAATTAAAACTTCTCTGAGGCTTTTTATGGGATTCAGTGGTTGAATGAATTTGAATACGTTTATCCTAATCAATTTGATCCCCCTGATATAGCAGAATTCTAAATACAGGGAACTTGTTATGTTCGTCTTCTGTTATTGTCAGAATCTAGATTCTAAATCTCCATTCAATAATTTGAAATAACTCGGGAACTTAATTAAGGAGTTTACATAGAATGGGAGTAAAACTAAATTCAACAAAATATAAGTATAACTAGTATTATGCCGGTGTGATGCATGGCTTAGTCAAGAATCATATGTAAACTAAAGAAAATAAGATAACATTTTCTAATTTAAGTAAAATTAAATAATAAAATAGATAGAACAATTTATCACCAACTTATATCAAGACATGCTTAATAATAAGCTAAAAATAAGATTGTTCTCTAAATCAAAATTGAGGGATGGAAGCAATATATCACCATTGGAACTCATGTCATAAACGTGTAATTCATATATGATAGAAAAAATAATATAAAATCATGTCTAACCATATTAACCATAAATGTGTAACAACATATCACTATTGGAACCCATGTCATAAATGTTTAATTCATATACCATATACAAAATAAATAAAAAAAATAATGTCTAAGCATATTTAATTATTGATTCTCAAGCCATAATAAAAATAATAATAATAATAATAATAATAATAAATCATATCTAAGCATATTTAATGATTGATTCTTAAACCATAACCATATGTGGGTTCTTATTTTGGACAGTACCCAGGCCTAAGTGGAATCATGGATCCTAGGGCCCAAAAGAGTTTTGTACTTGTTGTTTGGTGGATTGGGCCTAGTTCACCGCAACCATATTGGACCGATTATAAACCAAATTGTGCACAAAACATGAATCCTACAACACATACATATTTATACATACAAATATATACGTATTGTAAAGTAAATGGCTGAGGAACAATAAAGAGATAAAGAAAAAGCGAGTAAAAACGTCAGGGATCCTCAAAAAATAGAGTGATATTTCATTATATTGAGTTTTAGTACATTGGATCCTTCCTTCCACTAGGATGTGTCACATGATTCAAATAAGTTCAAAAGTCACAGACTTAGATAATTCTTTATAGGCTTCTAAGACTTGTGAAGTTTGAATCCCCTTGAATCTATCCCCTTGAATTCAAATGTATCCTCTAGTGCCTGTCTCAGGATCCGTCATAGTATTTTTCCCTTTTTCTATTTTTCTGAGATTTAAAGGATTTTTTTCAGATGGTCTTTGTGCTTTGATTCCTTATTGCTAAATAAATTTTGCTGATGGCTTGATCCCCCTTTATAGTACCTTCTTATGTTTTTTTTGGTGTTTCATTGATTCCCTCTATTTGTTACCCTAGGTACTAGAACCAATGTAGTGTTCGCAACATTGGTAGTTAGTCATTTCCTTATTTTCTCATTACATCCTACTTTTGAGGTTCTTCCCCCAGAAAATCCCCAACTGACCTTCCTCTTTTGGGGGGTCCTAAGAGCTGACTTTCAATTTTCTCTTCCCAAAACTTCTAGATGGACCTTTTTTTAGACCCTACCTTTTTGCTGCTTCATCTTTTGTATTTTCCTCTAAATGGATAGATTCCCCCCTTCAAGCTAAAAGATCCTCAACCACCTTCCTTCATGGTTCACTTTCTTGGATTCCTTGAGGTACCAGGTTTCTTTTTATCAAATGCTAATTCCTAAGTCATCAACTTTTTTCTAAGTCATGGGCGACTGATGGGACATGCCTACCTTTGTTCCTTGTGTTCATAGGCATGCTTTCCTTGAGCTGTCCAAATCCCAACTGGCTCTTTCCTACATTTTCTGAGGATCTCCCTGGTACTAGCAGTCCCAATGTATCTTGGTCCAGTCCCTTTTTGGGCTCCCTAGGGGACTTTCCTCACAAAGGCTGGGCTGAGCTTTCTTTTTCCTTTTTCCATTTTTTTTTTCTAAGGCCCAAAGCTTGCCCATTCATGGGTTTGGGCTTCCTCTTACTCATTTTAAGTGGGCCTTGGTTGGCGGATTGGGCCTTGCCTATCTTCGAGGGCCCCTTTAGTCTTAGACTTCAACACTTGTGATATTTTAGACCTCAACACCATATAAATTGAATAAAACTTAATAAAATTAGGTTAAACAAAAGACAAAACAATACACAAAACAATACATACCTGTAAGGTGTAGAAGAAGAGAAGAATAAAGGGGAAAAAAAAAAGAAAAAAAAAACCATATTGTGGGCATTTATTATGAATTATTTAATAAATATACACTCCACATTGAAAAAGAAAATGGTCTAATGACTAATGTGAGTCTAATTTATGGAGGTGTGAATTATAGGAGAAAAATATAAGAATAATATACTATATTTATTTTTTTGAAAGTCTAAAAAATATGAACTAACATTGTTGTTTTTGACGTTAATATAATTTATGTTTTTTTTTTTTTTTTTGAAAATCTAAAAATACTAACAGCGTTGCTTTTTTTGATGTGTAGTTATAAAATTTATTTAAAAATATTCGTTTGTTAGATACCAAGATGAAATTTTGTCTATCCATAATCCAACCAATGATCGTTTTTGTCAAAAAAAAAAAAAAAAAACCAATAACTCATTAAAACTTCAACAAATTAAGAAGTTAATTATATCCTTATTAAAAAAAATTTATTTAAAATTTATTTCACCCTAGACTCCAGCGTCCTTATTTAACTATTCTTTCACTTTAACTACTCTTTCATACGCTATAAAATTTTTAGAAATTATAGATAAATTAATAATAAAAGGATTATATGAAGAATTTAGATTGTAATCAAATTAAAAAATTTATCTACTTAGAAATTATAGGAGAAGAAGATAAGGACAAATATATATATATATATATATATATATATATATATCTTTTTTTTTTTAATTTACAAAATTTCTGCAATTTAGTGAAGCTACTTGCGCAACCACAGCCAGCCCAACCCTTATTATATAGTGTATGATGTGTGGCCAAGTTGATAACATTATTTAAAATATATTATTTTCTTGTATATAACAAAAATATTTATATTAAGTTAGTTGAACTCAAAATATTTTTTTTATCAAACTAATTAGTTTGAAAAATTATACTATTTTTTAAGTCATACTTATCACGATTCTTAATTTTTTTTTTTTAAAAGTCATATAGATCACATTTTAAATTATTTAGATATTTTTTTTAGATGAATATTTAATAAAATATTTAATATAATATATAGTATTAAAATTATAACATAAAATATTTAATAAATTTTTTAAATAACAAATGTCCCTTTAAGTGCCTAAACATATATAAGTCAATATATAAAAAAGATACAATAATAAAAACTAAAGATAAACCTTTTTAAAATTATTTTTTTATATATACATGAACAATGGAATAAGTATTTTTAACTCCTAACAATGAAATTTTCAATTCATTTCTTTTACAAATAATAAAAATAAATCATAGTTTCAGTATGTCTATTTTTTAAATACATTTAAAAAAAATTGCTTTCAAAAATTGAATACTTTTTTTATTAATGAGATTTACTTCTCTATTTCTAAAAACATATATCTTGATTCCTTTTTTTTTTTAATAGAAAAAGTATCACATTTTAGTCAATTAAGCTCAAAGTTCTGTTTTTACAGTAATTGTGTAAATTTACACTATCAGTATTTATTTTGCATTTTGTTTTTTATTCTTTCTTTATGTATATGAGAATAAAGAAAAAAACTGAATAGTAATTGTTGTATATGAAGGACTAAACAGAATTAAAAAAATTTATATTTTAATCAAATGTAATGTAAAATAGATAATTTAATATATTCATTATTCAAGACCATGCCAGGACCTTCAAAGTTTAGCTTTCTGCTTGGCAAGCAAACTGTAATACTTGCTTTTGATTCATACGTTCCCACTCAAAGATTCTCTATATGTTTCCACTCAAAAATAAAATAAATAAAGGGGAAGAAAAGGGGAACGACTGCGCATCCCAAGTAGTAAATTTGAGGCCACACATGTTAAAAAGGGAAAGAAGACAGACTTACAAAATGAGGTACTAACGAATAAAGAACAAAATATGGTACATCAGTATACTCAGTCAGAATATATATTATATATGCAGTAGTATGCTGTCCACCTCAAAATAAACCAGCTGAACAGAATAGACAAACCAAAAGAAATTACAAAGCTCCTAACAACAATTATTTAACAAGGAGTAATCTCATGATATGATGCAAAACCTGATAAACTAACAACATTCATAAGCTGTACCATCATGTGTAGTCCAATGCTCAATCAATCAAAATGACCGATTGGGTTTGGAAGAAGATGAAGAAGAAGAAGAAGATAATGAAGATTTGGATTTAGCAAAATCAACCAGATCTTTGAACAGGGCATCTTCTGGTTTTGCTTCTTTGGGTGGGGTAGATGTATTAATATTGAGATTCTGAGTCTGTCCCACTAAGCTGTCGTAAGAGGAACTGGAACCAGATCCGCTACTTGAATAAGATGCACCACCTGAATAAACTTGTTGCTCGAAAAATTGTTGTCTCTGATTATGCTTGGAAGGTGGGGGTGGAAGGTTAACAGATTGAGTATCCCAAGGAGCTGGAGGCATCTGATCTGCAGATTTGCTTATGCGAGCTTGTTCATCATACACAGGCTGTTCAGTGAACATAGGCATAGATGCAGTGGGATTAATGTCTTCAGGAGGGGCAGAGGAAGCGCGTGTTGGAGTCAATGGTTGGGTGGAATTCCTGTCAGAATGAATTGGAACTGCATATGATGTTGGTTTTGATGTTTCAAAGGATCCTTCAGACTTGTAGACATCACCACTGAGATAATCAATCGTGCCTGAATCTGTGGCAACTGGTTTCTTTGATGAGGGTGGAGGAGGAAGAACTGGACTGACGCGCACCGGTTCAGTCTTTGTGTAGGCAGGTTTCCTGCATAGTGAATTTAAAAGTTACTTGCATAAAGTGAGAATAGCCCTAGTTATGCCCCAGGTAAGTATGAGCTCAATGAAAGAAGAGAAAGTATGTGGATAAATTAAAAGAGATCCTTCACCTATGAGCTAGCTGGGCGAAATCATCCTCTGATTCATCATCCTCATGGTTCACACTCACAAGAGACACAACTGGTGTCTCAGTTTCTCTTACTCCTACCGTAAGGGTTCCATTTGCAATGTCATCATGTCGGCGAAGCACACGCTGCAAATTATCATTCAATGCCAATCCCTGACAAAGAAGGTCCTCATCACTGTGAAGGAAAACACTGCTTGTCAATTAAGCAGTTCAAAATGAAAAGGAAATACAAATTTTTTATCAAATTCTTACACAGTATGATTCACAAGAAGCCTGACACGCTTTTGGTAAGAACGGCACTGGTCAGCAAGGTCAACAATCACTTCTTGCTTCACACCCTGCCCATATTATGCAGAATCATGAGATCTCAAAGATTATTCACAAATCAGCATGCATCATGTATTTTCAGTGCCAACAACAATTAAGATGTTTGAAATATTTATTAGTCTGTATTATGAAGGAAATAAAAATACATCTTTCTCTCTCTCACACACTCACACTCATTTTTTTGGAAAATCACCCAAAAACAGAGTAAATTGCTTTCTTGTTAACTTTTTATTTGAACAAAATTTCTTTCCTGCCAAATAGCTCTCACAGTAAATTTTTTTTTTTTTTGGTGGAGCAAAAGTGTATAAATGTAATGCATGAAGGGAACCACTGCTGTGGAAAACATATCTTTTCAACTGATTTATAAACAAGCAACTGATTAATTATTCCAAAGAGAAATGACTAGAGAAGAATCACTTATAAGCCTGTAGCAAAGTTTAAAAAAAATAATAATAATATATTACCTCAGGATTATGAGGATCCAAGGCACCCAGCATATCATTTAATACATCAGATATTCCCCGAGCATTTTGAATCTCTGACAAGCTGGTGATAAACATAGTTCAGATTGATCATAATCTAGCAAGGATTAACAAATATTTAACTGGGCTAGTGTGTCCCATAAATACCCCAAAAAGTAAAATGCATCTGTTATACAAATTACATATCACTTGCTTGAATAATGTAAGGGGAGAACGTTGACAAAGATACAAATATATGCTGAGAACTATTTTCGGACAGCAGATAGGCTCATAATTAGCATATATAAAGATAAAAATTGATGACTTATTATATTCTTATAAGATAAAGGACAAGCTCATTATCAACAGTTTTATATTTACATTTTGTCCTGATTATTTTGCCTTTTCAAACCAGTACCTCTACTTGCACAATTTAGGTCATTCAATCATGATTAGACAATATAAAGGACACATGGATAAAGAAACCAGTTTCTACCTGATTTGTATCAATTCACTCCAGAATTGATCCAAAAGCATTTTTGTCAAACATAACAATGCCTTCTGAGTCAAGTTAAAATAATTTTTGATAAGTTTTGTCCTAAGGGGAGGGGGAAGCGGAGATTCAAACTAGTGACCATTAATTTCTTTCAGGTTAGCAACCTGTAACCTGTGAATGGCTTATATGCAAAAATTTTAGAACATCAATCTATAAGAGACAATGGAATAACATATGACCCTCATATACACATATAAAGTAATTCAAAGCAGCAGCAAGGGCAAAGTTGTTAACAATATTTATAGGCACTCATAATTCATAAACAACAGCATCTCAAGGCTTGATTATGTAGAGGAATTCGCATAGCAGTAGTAAGTTTGATTGATAAGAATCACTATTTTTTTAATAGATACAAAAATTACTTAATATCAAAAACATATGAAAAAGATAAGAACTTATCCTATCCTATAATCAGTGAACTAGGAATGTTCTTCAACTCTTTCATTTGTTGGGAATGCCTGTCAGAGATCATAGGTATACTTGACACAACCCCACCCCAAAAAAAAAAAAAAAAAAAAAAAAAAAAAAAAAAAAACCAAAGTTCAATTTAAGTATCAAGAATATTTATGAACAATGAATAAACAAAGAAGCTAAAAATATGGGACGCGGATATTTTTCAAACAATACCTGAGGTCAGAAGCATCAGACTGCAGAGAGGCCTGTATAGCAGCATCATCATATGCTAACTCAGGAGGAACTACAGGCTGGGTCTGGGTGGAGTAAATAAGGAACACTGTTCACATCTGTGGTGGAAAGTCAATTCCAGCAGACTGCCAATTACCAGATTGAAGTAAATTAAGAAGGAATACAAATTAAAGGGTATGCAGAAAAGATTGAAAAACTGGTTTACTAATATCAAAGAAGCAACCCTGAAAGTATGTTACAATAAGAAAGATAAATTAAAAAAAATAGCAAATAGCCAAAACTCATGGTATTTGTCAACCACAACTTAGAACCTCACTTCCATAACCGGAGGAAGGCCAAAACTCATGGAGCAAGTCACAACCTTAGCCTCTATACTAGACTAAATATATTCTGGTTTAATGCTCAGGAACACACTTTTAAAAAAAAAAAAAAGATCAGAAATACAATTTCATTCAATTCAATTTCTTTTTTCTTTTATTGGCCAGTTAAACACATCCACCTAGTAGGTCTTGAACCCATGACCTCCACCCTCTATCCCATTCTTATAGGGAGGCTGGGTGCCTTTTCGACTAGATCATAGAATACACAATTTATTGTCACTTGGATATGTAAGCCATACATCTGGATTCTGGAGTCTGCAACATTTCTTTAAAGAAATTTTGCAAGCTCAGCAAGGCCAATTGATAAAGTGCCCGTTTTGTAGCAATGCGTCTGTTTGGCTTAAAAGTAGCCAGTTCTAAATGTTATAATTCAGAAAAACAAACGGAAAAATACTTAGCTTTTTCACTGCTATTTTTCTTTTTTACTTATAAGGAACAAATAGAACCTGATCCTACAAATTAATATTTAGTTTTTGTACACTTTGTGTATTATATTGTCACATTTTAGTAATAAAATCTCTATAATTCAAAACAACACATCATTTTCATCATCCAATAATAATAATAATAATATGTATCATTTCACCATCCAATCATCCTAATAAGTCAAGGGGCACCAGCAGACGCATTGGATAAAGCCAGTAATGATTCTAAGAAAGGTTTCTGGCACCAGCCACAAGCAAGTGCAATCAATCACTAAATTACAACAGGAAACAATCAGTAATGCTAGTTGGATACCATGATACAGCATGCCACTTCCATAAGTAGAACAACAAAATTGGACATTCTAGAAGAGCAGTCAAGGAGAGAGTATTTATAGTTACACAAGGCAAAACTAAATTAGTGAGTACCAATGCCTAATAACTTCTAAACTATTCACCAAGCAAAATGATCCAACATACATAAATATTTATCAGATTTAACGGAAGTTTGAGTTCCATAGTGAAAGGCCAACATTAGGTTAAATAAAATAGATACCAATTCAATAAGTCTAGATAAAAAAAAAATTGACAACTTTTCCACAACTGCTAAGGGGCAGGTTTTATTAGTGTACAATAAAAGTGATGTTAATGGTGGTCTCATGTGAAAGAGTTGTTCACTATTCACAATCTGCCACCTCAAATGTTGTGAAAAAGTTGTGTTTGTAGCACTGTTGATTGATGATTAGCAAAAGCTGCAGTGGCTACTAACGTTATGTGCAGACAGTGCACCTCATGATTGCATTAAGCCACTAAGTTCTCTGTCTTGCAAATGGATTAAACTAAAGTTAACCAAAACCTTAACCAGAAATAACAAAGTAGAGTGCAAATGGGGATACATTAGGACGCTCCAAAAACATTCAGCAGAATAACATTACATAGCACATTAATTCTGCCTTTTTCAGTGCTTAGTGTAGTATATTTTGCTCACAACCAATCCCAAGTCCAAAGAAAGGGGACGTTGCAGTACGTTGATAGCCAACATAAATTTTAGTCTCTTTATAATAAATTTACTTTTAAAAAAATTGAACAAAAAACAACAAAAATAACAAACAAACATTTGGGCTTTCCAAGATCTAATGATGAATATGTATTCCCTTGATTATAGGTACACACGACCAGCAAGTTCACATCTGTCTATATTAATCTAATAATCATGATGGATATAAATAACATGATACCAGCCTTTTGAACAGATAACAACACATACTCAATGCATGTGTTAATTTGAGCACAAATCATGAAGTTGAACAAATTCAGACGGAGACACATTCTCATTCACAGACAACTTAAATGTATCAATTTTCAGAACAGATGAAGCTTGACATATACCGCACAAGCTTAATGAAAAATAAATAAAGATACAAGCAATTACCAATATTTCATTATATGCTGCATGGTACTGGGGATACTTTATCCTTGGTAAAGCTTCTTGCCATGCATTTATCAAAAGAAGTATCTTTTCCCTCACGTTTAATTCTGGCTGCAAAATTGAATTAGAAATACAGTTAACAAGAAAAATCATAGACAGAGGGGGCAAGGGTCTTGGGCAACAAGCCAGCAGCAGATTGGAATAATAGGAACAAGATATGTATTAGCAAACAAAGGAATCATCATGCACCTTCTTCTTTACTATCTTAACCATTTCATGTAAGATATCACGGTCACTGATCTGCTGAAATATATTCTCTCCACAGTTTTTGCTGACAGTCTCCAATGCCTAGATCAAAACATCCCAACACAAAACATCGAAGTAAGGTGATTGCTGATTTGTTGTTTCATTGCCCATAACAACAAAGCATAGTACACATTTAATGCAAACTTATTTTCCCCAGCTTATTTAGGTACAGTTTATTAAAACCTCACCTGTTAAAAGACCCCACTTTTAAAAATAAGTTATCCAAAATAAGCTATCACATACAGACACAAAAGTACTAACACCACCAAGTAACAATTTTGTAATTTGCAAATTTTATCTTAAATAAACATGCACAAATATGTGTCCAAAACGTCTGAAGGAAAGGAAAATACTAACAAAGAGAGCCAGAAGTTGTATTTTAGGATTTTTACTGCCTAAGCGCTTCTTGAGTATCTTCAAGGCATCCTTCGTTTGCCTGCAAATTTTCAATCAAATTCAAAAGAAATATTAAAGATGCAATTTTTTCTTTAAGATCTGGAAAAAAAAAAGAGTATAGCAAAAAAATAAATTTTGAAAAGGACTAAAGGTCATTCGTAATTGAGATTAAAATTTGAAGACAACAAAATATTTGGTCCACCACAAAGGCAAAAAGTATAACATTCAAACGTTTGACAGAACCAGTACTAATTGATGCCTAAGAGCTTGAGCGAAAAAATATAAAAAGCCTTCTCCTAAGTTATCAATTTGCATTGCATCAGAATAAATAAACAACTGAATACTGCCTTTTTTTAATTGGTAAGTTATACACACTTCCAATGGATTTTGAACCATAACCTCGCCCTCCTTCCCATTATAATGAGAGGAGGAAGTGTCATTTGAGCCAGAGTTTATTGATGACTATTGCCTAGTCATCAAATTTTTTATAATTAAATATATATATATATATATATATCTATTGCCTAGTCATGAAAAGGGCATCATGCATACTCATCAAAAGTAGTGACAAAGAAAATCACTGGCTAGGGGCATTTCAGCTTTGTTTTCCTTTTGGTTGTTAAATGTTAACTCTTTTTGCAAATTCGGGGTAACATAAATTTCTAGAAAGCATGAATTATGTTATTGTAATTTGAGTGTTTGTTTGAAATGAATGGCTTACTTGACAATGCTATAATTTCATAGAGACTAGAGGTAGATAGATTGATTTTGTACCATAGGCAAAACAATTTTGATAAAGTTTTAGATGATGGAATAATATTTGGTATAGAAATTAACCAAATATCATTTGTCAAAACAGACATCTCTCTCTAATCATTTATTTCAGTGTCCTCTTCTTTTCCATAATACTGTATAGAACCATAGATTCTTGTGTTAAGTCCTGTGAAACCCATGCAAATAAAACTACGCTGAGATGCCTTTTCTTTAGCATATGCTTCCTAAGTTAATAGAAACTCAGTGCAGTGTGCAAACGAGTTGGATTGTTATACAGTACATTAGTCAATAGAACACTTATCTTGTATATCAATGCATTTCTATTAGAAGATGCAAATTAACAAATCTAAACATGAGCATACAAATATTTACATCTGTGTGGCTTTTCCTTACTTTTCCTTGCAGAAGACGTAGGAAATTTATATATATATATATATATATATATATAAAAAAATAAAAAAATAAATCCTTCCATGAAAAGTAATACACCAGGTCAAAACTCGCCCTAGCTGGCCTATTTAAGAAACTAGTGTTTGCATGGTTGAAATGCCCCTAGCCAGTGATTTTCTNCAAGTCCAACATCTCAAGCCCACACAACAAATAAAAAGCTCAATAAAACCAAACCACTTCTCCTAATCTCTCTCTCTCTTTCTCTCTTTCTCTCTCTGTCTTCTAGACCCATTCTGCATATATACATAACATCACAAACCTTTTCTATTCTATTTGTGGGCTTTGACAGGTAAGCTTTTTAGGATCCCAAAACGAAAGTCTTTCAGATATAGTTTCTGATTTTTTTTTTTGTTTGTCTTTCGATTATTTTGTCAACTGTGGTGGGGTTTTTTTGTTTGAGGATTTGAATTTGAAATCTGGGTAACCAGATAATTGTACTTTTGTTTCTGGATTCAAATTCTTGTAATTGTTGATGATCTGAGTTTTTTGGGCTCTAATCTATGCGGGTTTTTTTTTTTTTTTTTTATATATTATTTTTTTTAATCATGATGTTGTTGGGCTTTTGTTATTCTGGGACAAAATATATCATCTGGGTGATTCATAATTCACTTTTTTTCATGGTCAAATTGTGTGCTTTGTTGATGTTTTAGAATCAAAATTTGATCTTTTTGAGTTTTTGTTATTTTGGATTTATGGTAAATTGACTTTCGGAGGATTAGAGTGATGACTGAGGAAAGTTCTGATTAGTAATAATCATCTAATTAGTAGTTGTTGACTGAATTAAATTGGTTGAACTACTTAATTCTATGTTTTGGTTTGAATTATCTGATTGAACTTGTGGAGGGTTTGTGTTGTTAGGAATTTGGTGGATAAAGGACTTGTCTAGACATGGCGACTGGTAATGCTGCAGCCTGGGCTAAAAACAAGTGATTGCTGATTGGTCCGGACTGGGCAATAAACATCGAATTGTGTGATATTATTAACACGGATCCTGGGTATAATTTTTTTTTTTTTTTTTTGCTTTCTAGTTTTCCTTTTGGTTGTTAAATGTTAACTCTTTTTGCAAATTCGGGGTAATAGGTGTTGGTGGTAAATATATTTCTTCGAGTCGGCTTCTACAACTTTTGTTTTTTTGTTTTTAAACAATTAGCATTCTTTTATATAGAAAATTTAGAACCATCTTGGACTTTCCTACTTCAGACCATGTTATTACTTTTTTATTAGAAGAAATTTAAAAAAAAAAAAATATATATATATATATACTATCCATCTAGAAAATTATTATATTATTATATATAAATATAAATATAAATATAAAGAAATGGAATGGGAAGGAAAGCACAAAGCTTCCAAGACAGCTAGGAATTGTGATTTGTTAATAATGATAAAATTTTTTTTATTAAGAGTCTATTTAGAATCTGTTTATTTTGTTGAAATTGAAAATTTTTTGCTGGAAATACGGTAGATAAAGGTAAATGTTAATTGAAATAGTACAATGTGACTCATGAAAAGTAATAAAAAGTGTAGTGAGACCCATAAATAGTAGCAAAAATAAGCTGAATAGTAAAATAAGTTAGCAAAAATTAAACTAGCCAAATAGACACTAAGTCTGATGATTGAGGTGTGGACTGTTGCTTTTAGATTATTAGTTTTTGTGGATAAGTTTAAAGTTGTCATCCTATTGCTAAATATTTTTGTTTTTATTTTTAGCTTATTTTTATGTTTATTTATAGTATATAGCTTAATTATAGCATTTTTTTTTAGATGTAATTAATATCATTGTGTTCAGAATTCAAATTCTCTCTCCAATTATTTTTTTTTTTAAAAAGTTCTAAACAATTGTCTAAGTCTATCTAGTAAGTTTAACTTATTCTTGATAGTAATCGAGGGATTAGGCTAGACAAAATTGAACTCAAATCCATTAATCCGACCCAACTGAATGAAAATTGCCCAAATTGCAAGAAAAACAAGTAAACTTAGTACAACTTGTACCCAACCCAATCCAACATGTTATTTAAAAAAGGGATATTTAAAAAATTTTCTTTATTTTTTTTTTTTATTTGAAGGTAATATGCAATTTGGGTATTCTCTCTTGGTAAAACAATAATTACAACTTTTTTAAAATTCTCTTTAATGGCATGCAATCTGTTAAACATTATAATAATTACAATTGCTCAAAAATAGTATTTAAAAAAAAAAAAAACATTGGTACACAACCTGATAAAAAAATTAAAAAAATAAAACAATGGTAGACAACATTTAGCTTCTATGGTGATGATATTATACTTAAAGCATATTTCTCAAAAAAAAAACAAAAACAAAACAAATTTAACATTGGTCCACGGCATTTTATGGTGGTGATAAAAAAAAAATTATGATTCACCACATTTAATATTTCTATTTGTTTATAGCGATGATATCATTATTTAAATTTTATTTTTAAAGTATTTTGCTATTTGTTTTTTTATATTTTTTTAGAATCATACGTTCTCTTATTTGTATTGCAATGAAAACAAAGACAATGTGACTATATTATTATTATTATTTATTTATTTCTACATGTGAAAAAGTATAAATCAACTCGTAATTCGACTAATCAAAACCATAACTTGATTAACCTAACCCGCTCACAACTCATTTAAAATGTCCCGTCTTTGACTCCAAACTCGATTTAACTTGCAATCCAATTAACTTGACTTGAATCCTACCCATTTGCTTGTAATGCATCATATTATAAATTTATGAAGCATTTAGTTAAATTAGTAGAATAAAAATAATAATAGTATTTATTTTGATGATATTTTTTTAAAAAGTATATATATATATATATATATTTTTAAAGTAGTACTATTATTTTACAAAATAAATAAATAAATACAAGAAAACCCATCCAAATAGTATTTTGCAAAAAGAAAAAAAAAATAAATAGAAGAAAATCCCCATCCAACAACCCAAATTTTGTTGAAACAAAGAAGGTAACCTCTGTGCTTGTGAACCGAAAGCTTTACTTGTTTTTTCCTCCAAAAAAATTAGCTTACGTGTGTTTCCCATTTTGACTTTTCTTGATGGGCGGGGAAATAATCAGAGCCGGAAGCGTGTTTCCTTTTACTAATGCCGACCGGGGCCCACTAGTAAGGTGTGTGTATGGGAACGCGGATTAGCTTTTCCGCTGAATTCTGAGTTCTGACTTCTCAGCTCAGGCTTCAGAAAGTCAATGAACCCAAACCTGGACCGGAATTTTCAGCCGGGTTGACCTGGACCGAACCGGAACAATAACATAGAAAGTAGAAACACATTGTCCAAGTCCCCCGTGACCCAAGTCAGGCTCTGGTCCAAAACCATTGCAAGTTGTATAATCAAGACTTTTTTTAATAATAGTTCTTGTGGAAACTGAGGAACACCAGTGGCCAATATGAATGGCCTACTTTTACGTTTGAAATTAAGGTTTCGTAGAATGATAACAAGAATTGTGAAATTTTCTTTGGATAGAAATATGAGAATGACAGAAAATGAACATTATCTCAAGAAATTTGGCCAAGTAGTATTCACGGATGGTTTTATGTCAAATTTTTTTATATAGGCCAATTAATTTGTCCAAACTAAAAAATTGTCAAACTTTTGACCATAATGAAACACTAATAAATACATGATAATGATTTTGTGAAAAAACAAAACAAAACAAAGTACATGATAATGATTTTTTGATAAACAATTAACAAGAAACCTATATTATCACTAATATTTATATGAATGTGACTTGGGCCTTAAGTCGCCATTGTTTCTATCCAGTTCCCACCATATATGCAATTTAGAAGAGCTTTGTCTTTGATTGTCCCAAACATATTCACTATGAATTCCAAATCATGCAGATGGCAATAATTTAAGGCCTCCCTAGACTTCATCTTCTGTCTCTCATCCCTTAAAACTAGGTACCCTACTTCTCAGATAATGATATCAACTCATTGAAATTCAATGTTACATTCCACTCAACTCAAGGGCGGCTCTAGGTACAGTCCAATGGGTTCAAATAAACCCCCAAGCTAGTACCAAAATAAAAAGAATTATATATAATTTTTTTATTTGACCCTCTTAAAATAAAATTTTAAACTTCTTGAACCTAAATTGTTTTAAGCCCAGCTGAAATAAACTTGAATATGATCATCTTGACAATATTTTGGTCTTTAAATAATTTTTTTTTTAAAAAAAACCCAATAACAAACCAATTTGATCTAAAATATGGAGGAAAAAAAAATAGTAAGCCTAACAACAAAAGTACAAATTCATTCATCTTTAAATTTTTTTTTTTAAAAAAACATTTAGATTTTCACAAATTTAAAATAAACTAATACATAACAATTTATTGTATTTAAATTTGGCTTGAAGTTCACTTAACAACAATGATTAATATGTTTATTGTATTTAAAAATAATAGATGATTTCCAAGATTTAATTTTAGCAACAATAATTAGTATATTTGTATTAAGAAACAATATACAATGAACTTATAGTTTATCTTATATGAGAAACGCTATGTTCATAGCACTTTCACAACAAATTTTAAATGGTAAATTATTACTAGTTGTTACAAATGGGAAAAAAGTAATTTCAACAGTGAGTTTAAATTAGAACTAATAATAACTTATTACCTAAGATTTGTTGAGAAAATATTTTTAAAAAGTTGTAGACATATCACTTCTCATCTTTTATTCTCTTACTAATACGTACTATGGACAAATTTGTAATAAGAAAATCACGTAAACCACAAGATTCATTTTTTACTCAAAATACATCTTATTGACTCCTTAAAAATATATCCTAGAGCTACCATTTCGACTATGAGTAAAGCAATCATAGCAAGTCTCATGTTTTTTGCCTTTCTTGTTTTCTTAGGATGACCATATATTCATGTAAACGTCCACATACTCTCATCTAGGGACCCACGTTGAAGCCAGAGTGATCATAGGACCACACTGATCTAGAAAAAAAAAATTATTATTTACAAATTTTTAAATTTTTTTTTTACTTTAAAAAAATTTGTGACCATCCTTAATTTTTTGAGGTCTAACATAATAAACTTTGGACAAAATTGGTAGCAAATTTGATTATAGACTAGCTACAACTCTAGTTAATATTTTTTTTATGTGAATTTTGACAATTCACTATTGGGTTACATTTTCTTCTTATAACATATGCTTGCAAATTCAATAAGATCAATAGTTATGCTATCAATTAAATGTTTAAATTTGAGTTTTCATGTCTGAAATTATACATAAAAAATAATTTATGGTTGAATAGTAAATAACATCCAATTAGCATAAAATTCGAACATGTTTTAAAAACATAAAGAACATATAATAAAAGATTAGAATTTCAAAATATATAGTTATGTTAATTTTTTACTGAGTTGTAGCCAAATTTTGTCTTTAAACTTTGGCCCCTTAACAATATTAGGCCTTTACAAACAAAAAGAAAAAGTAAGACTTATGTACAGCTATCATAATTAGAGAATTGTATATGTATTCGTTTTTTAATATGAGTCTTTTAGATTTGAAATATTTTTTTTTGAATTTGTATGCATAATGCATCTTGAAAAATTGGACCTCCATGCTTCATTCTCACGATAAAAGAATATGGAAAGTTTGTTATGGTGTTATTTAATGATAATTGCACAGGAATAGTTACTTACATCATAAAGAACGAATTAGAGTAAGACTTAGTACAGTACTTAGTGTTATTCTTAACTGTTAAGATTCTGTCATGTAATTTTTTTCAAGATGAAGTGTATTTTTGTTAGTAATCACATGGTTGAATCTTAATAGGAAACCAAGAAACAATACTAAAGTAGTGTACTTAAGTTTGTCCTTAGAATTATGTAGAAAAAATGTGTCTAAGCAAGGGTTGACTATTCTTAACAACTACTGATTGTTTGAATAGACTTTTTAAGAGTTGCATCTCTTTAATAGTGATCTTTCAATGTCGACTTTTATTGTTATCCTCGCATCTATATAAAATCAAGACATTTAACTTTTGGTTGACATGTTAAAATTTTGTCACATAAATTTTTTGGCCTTACATCTCATACGTTAATAAGTATTTTACCATTGATTTTAAATTCTATTTTTTTAAGAGAGTATTTTAAGTTCTATTTTATATTTAATCATTCTATTAAATTCTTGTCATATCATATATATATTTTAAATCGTAAAAATAGACAAACTCAACACTTGCAGGCCTAAGCTGCGGGGAGTGATGGAGTTATAACTTATAGGGATTGGACTGGGGACTAGATCAATGGCTTTTCCATGGGTCAATTGGCCCATCAAAGAGTCTTATAGTTATAGCAAAACCATGGGCCTTAAGAGACGGAATAGCCCAATGCAAAGATCTAAATATCCAAGCTGTGGAGATAGAGCTTGATGCTTCTCTAGGGGTTAATCTTATGACAAGTGATAACAACCCCCTAACGGTGACCTGTCGATCTTTGATTGATGATTCCAGGGAGTTGCTGAGGTTCAAACCCCAGTGGAAAAATATATAGCGCTGCCATAGAGAACCTAGTCGCTGTGCGCCGTGCCTGCTGTTCTTTCTTAATATAATCTACGCCTTCATTTTCCTTAAAAAAAAAAAAAAAATACAAAAAAAAAAAAAGATAAGAAATCATATTAAATGTCAATTAATAATTACTATAATTATCAAATTTTCTATTAAGACAAAAAATAAAAGAAAAAAAACTAATATTTGATTAAATTTGCTACATTCTATTATATTAAATTTAAAATATATTTTATACATTAACCTTCCATTAGAATAATAGTGCGTCATGTTTTATTTAAATAGTAGAAAATATAACTACATAAACAAATACAATCATAATAAATATTTAATTCTAAAATATATAGTTATATATATATATATATATACACATATATTTAATCATAATAAAAGTTTACTAATAATAATTATAATTATCAAATCTCATATTTAGACAGAAAAAAGTTAGATAAAAATCATATTATATAAAATTTGACTAATGGTTTATAAATAATTTTTTTTCTTCTAATAAAAAACATGTTTATATTCAGGATTTTACAATTATAAAGAAAAAATCATAGAATATTGCATACATTTAAAATTGAAAATAATAGAATTCTATAATTGCTATCTATAGAATTTATGTTTTTTTTTTTTAATAGAAAGTTTCAACCTATGACGTCCGATCCTGATGATAGTTCTTTATTATCAGACCAAGACACCATTCAATTTTTAATATAAGCGGGAATTGAACCACATATTTCTTGTTCAACCATTAGCAACTTTACCAGTTGAGTTAACTAGAACCCATTACAGAATTTATGTTTAATTGTATCTTAGAGGCACTTCTTGTAACCCTTTAGCAAATTCTTTGAGTTGGAGAAAATATCAAGTAACAGGAAATAAAAGAAAATGAAAAAAGAAAAAGAAAAAAGAGATTCATCATGCCTTTTAAGTTTTCTCTGGTTCTTCTTTTTCCATTGTCCCCCCTAATTTTCCTAAATAATACTCACTCAAAAACTAAAAATCCCAATACACTAAAAGATCTTCCACACAAATAACCAAAAACTAGAGAAAATCTATTCTTTATGCTACTCTTAAGTCACACAACATGGTTTTAGATACTGTTGCAACTTGAAAGTACTCTCACTCCAACCAAATTCTTATTTTCTAGAAACTATATATATGTGGGGGAAAAGGGCCCAAAATTTCATATATTGGGCCTTGGGCCTTATTCGAAGGCACTATTACGTCCGAGGAGAGACAACTGGAGTGGAGAAATTCTAATTTAAAATCTGACGTGTAAGAAATAAATAAAGGGTGGTCCAAGTAGAAACCTATCCTCAGCAATGGGTGACATGCCTCAAGTCTGAGTTCCAACTGTAAGAATGATCTCCATAGAATCTCTAGTAGTGGAGATATACCTCTAAGACACGCAAGAGTGAAGGACGCTAAGAAATATCTAAAGAAAAGCTGCTGACATCACATTAAATGCCTTGCAGCTGCTTTTTTGGCCGCATTTATATGGAGAAGACCCCTGAACAATGTTTCCTTGGTCACTGCAACTCACAAAGGGGCCAGAGGAGGTGTCTGATGGGACATGCATTCAAGTAAGGGCTTAGATGACCAACAAGTGTATGATCAAGATGAACTGATAGGAACTATATAATGTAACGAACCTTGCATGAGAGAGGGATAGGAAAAAATAGGAAGAGATTACTATAGCATGCAGAACAGAGTTGCTAACCATCTACATCGATTTATATCATTATCTACCTTCTCGGATGACAATTTCAATCATTTTTATATATCTTATTTGCGTTTTCTTCTTTAAAATCCACATGAACCGTTATTAACCTTCACTAAAGCCTAGTTCTTCATCCCACTCTCTAAAAATTTATTTTATTGGGCTCATTAGACCATCGACCAATTCTTCTAGGCTTGGGCCGAAAATCGTGACCCTACAATATATATATATATATATGTATATCTTGTTCAACCATAAGAAATTTTACCAGTTGAGCTAACTAGAACCCACTACAGAATTTATATTTAATTGTATCTTAGAGGCAATTCTTGTAACCCTTTAGTAAATTCTTTGAGTTTAAGAAAATATCACGTGACAGACAAAAAAAAGAGATTCATCATGCCTCTTAAGTCTTCTCTGATTCTTCTTTTTCCTTTGTTCTCCCTAATTTTCCTAAATAATACTTACTCAAAAACTAAAAATACTAATAAACCAAAAGATCTTCCACACAAATAACTAAAAACTAGAGAAAATCTATTCTTTTAGCTACTCTTAAGTCACACAACACAGTTTTAGATACCATTGCAACTTGAAAGTACTCTCACTTAAACCAAATTCTAATTTTCTAGAAACTATATATATATATATACACACACACACACTACGAAAAACTGGGGCTATAGTAGCATTTTTAAACCACAGCTATAGCCCCAAAAACTGTTGGTATAAACCCAAATGGGATATCCTGGTAGTTTTTTTTCCTAGCGCTTGAAAGTTCAAAATGTGTGTAAAACACCCTTGAACGTTTAGACCCCAAATAACAAAAAATCAGTTCAAGCTTATAATCAAACAATTAATGTGCAGAACATAAACATAAGCCAAACACAGAATTGATAAACAATCTAAGCCAAATATAATCACATCCACAACAAAAAATAATTTGCAAAGATAAAGTAAGAAAGATGCAAACACAAGGACAATACACGATGTGTTATCGAAAAGGAAACCGAAGTCCTCGGCATAAAATCTCTCCCCCGCCCTCCAAGCGGTAAATAATCCACTAAAAAATGTAGTTGGAATACATGAACAATAAAAGACCCTCCAAGCCTAATCTACTCAGTGTACCTAAGCTCTCCAAGTTTCTTGCTCCAACGAGGTTGCGTCGAACCTATTTCTTCTTTAACTTACCGGATTTTGCTATACACCATAGCATTAACCAATAGTCATTGGTCTCTTCCAAACTGCTTCCCTTAGCACTAAATGTACCTTCTCATAGATGTGGGTGTGATGAGAAAAAGATTTGGTCAATAGCCTTTCAAGGATGTATCAATAGAGAGGAAGAGAGTAGAGGAATTTGTAGAGTCTCTTAGTGAATATTAGGGATGAGGCAATCTTGTTTTTCTCTAGGGTTTTTCTTACAAAATTCTCTCTAGAAGCTCTCTTGATTTTGTGGGTATAAGGGTCTATATATAGTGGTGTATGTTTGGAATACGAAGAGTCAGTTTTTGCCAAATAGGGTTGGTTGGCGGCTTGTCCAAGTCGCGAGTTCAAGTCGCGAGGTAACGGCCTGACCAGCCTGGGACTTTTGTCCTGTAGTGCGACGGCTGACGTGATCCTTCACCTTCTCGCATGCTTCTCATGTGCATAGCATTTGGCGGCTGCAAGCTGCGAGTCAGTCGCGAGTCCTAGCTACGAGTCTCTGCTTCTCTGCACAAGAATGAGCAATTCTTCACACTCTCTTCACACACTACCCTTACATGAATTCCACCTAAATACAGAGTTATTAAGTGCTAAATTACAAGTAAATTGATACAGAATAAAGCCAACAAGATGATTGATAAATTTCAACCTTACAATTTTCCCTTTTGGCTATTCCGTGACAAAATCTTAAAACAAACTCTAGACTTAACGCATGAGTTGGGAACAGTTGAAAAACTCACTCACACCTAACTCTAGAATCTGTGAAGCTTTTGAACTATAAGAATAAGAACTCCTGAAACACAACAACACAATAAGTTTATTGTATGCAGAAAACTTGTAAAGCATATGGAGTAAGCAAAATGCGATCAAGCACAAAGGAATAAAGCAATAAATCAAGGTAAGACCAAAACAGGCAATCACTATAACTAAGTGATCATAATGCCCATTCACACTTGGAATGAACATCCAGACATTCAAGTTAACAAACACAAGGCACATCACTTGAATGACCAACACTTAATCAATGCACAGTACAAGAAGTATATGCATCTAGGAAAAATCCTATAAGGGCACAAGAGTGACAGTACTTAAAAGAAATGCATAACATTTAGTTAGAAATACTAATTTAACAAAGTACAAAAGCTACATAAAGCATGGTACAAACCACAAAGGCCTACAAAGTGCATAGAAACAAACCCTAAAAGTTTACAAAAGCAACAAGGGCACAAAGCATAAACAGAACTTTAAAAACTTACAAAGGTACCAGGTACAAACCATAAACTCCAAAAGTAAATGCTGAATAAACAACATATAATATACTGAATAACTTCTGAAATAAAACTATCCAAGAGTTAAGAGTTTTAGCCAAACAAAAAAAAAATTTGAAACCCCAGAGTAACAAACCTATACTAACAGTAGTTAACCAAAAACACAATATCAAAGCTATAGACATAACATCATTAAAAAATATGAAAGCTCCCCCTCAAACAAGAGCTCTCTCTCAAGAACTGCCCCAAAAAGTCTCCCCCTTTTTAACCAGAATGGCCAAAGAGTCACTACTCATGGGTTGGTGTGAAAGCTGTCAATCTTAGCTGAAAGAACACCAATCTGATCCTACATTGCTGTCATCCTCTCAGTATACTGATTTTGAACCTCTCTAAGTGTATCAAGCCTCTCTAGGATGATCTGAAATGCATTAGGAGGACAACTGATGAAGTTGAGGCTCTACTCCTTTTTCTTCTGCTCCTGGGTGTGACTGATTGTTCTGCAGCTTCTGCTTTAGTCTCCATTGGATCCCCTTCTTCTTGGACGTCCTCCACTTTTTCACCTGGTAGACGACTTTGTATCCTTGTAAGAGTAAATTTATTTATGGCTGATAGAGGAGGCAAATGACTGATATCCTGAGGGATTGCAACACTCTTTGCTCTGAAGATCCTCATGAGAAGACTAGGAAATATCAGCTTGGGTCTTGAGGTGGTTCTTGTCTCATCCACTATAGTGTCAAATATGTGAGAGCTGATGTCAATGAAGGTTTTCTCCTTAAGTTCCATGAAAAAGATGGGTCTGGCATTTGTCAGTGTAGTCATCTTCCTTATAGGGTACAGATTGTACATCACTATGGTAGTCAGACACCTCATATCTTTAGGAAAATCAGAAGTGTTGAGACATTTGTTTTCTTTAACCCCACCAATTCTAGTCTAGACAATGTCTAGAGAAAGCATTCTGTCCTTATAGTTAGTGAATTCATAATCCTCAAAACCTTCAAGCTCTAGAAATTTATCAATGTCATGAGCATCTAAGGTAAATTCCTTTCTTCTTACCTAACAACTCAACTCCTCCTCCTTTATCATAGCATTTGCATAAAATTCTCTGATTAAAGGTTCACAAACAGGTGGAAAGTCACTCAACAATTTTTCCCAACCTCTACCCTTAAAACAATCTGGAATGAAAGTGTCCTTCAAATCCCTGAAATCAACAAATCTTTCCTGAATGATAGTTCCTTTTGCGAAAGAATCCCTATATCTCTCAAAGTGTTGAATAGACCTAAATAAGTTAGGGTCCATTTTCATTCTTTTGTCAGATTTCTTAGTGTTGGGATTAGTGCCCTAGAATCCTATTGTATGATGTTATGTATGATATTATGTATGACATGATGTATGACATGATGTATGACTTAATATTGTAATTAATAAAGTTGTTTTATTATTATCGAAAATAATGATAACATGAATATACGGACATTATCATATAGTTCATGAGATGTATAGTATGTGATTTATGTGATTTAGTCACAGAAAATATAAGTCACAAGTTCTTTGTAAACTCAGAATTTTAGTTTGTAGTCGGTGATGAAATTGGGCATTTCATCTGCGAAGACTATAACATATCAACTAAGGTGATTTGTCTTGATCATGAAAGTGGAGACTTCTAGTTGATATGTTGATATGTTTTAAGAGTTAAGACATATTGAACTGGATCGCTGTGAGATTTATTATTCTCCTAACGATTGTCAATTGAATAATAAATTTCACGACTTGTATTTACATGAACTCTTAATCCTGAGAGAATAATGGATTTGATCATGAAGTGTAGGTTGTTTTAATATATCAGGATTGAGATCTAAAGTAACGGTCAAAACCTTAGTATGTTGGGCAACTATATTTAGTGTTGATGGAACATATATTCTCAAGATGGAATTCATAGTCTCTTAATGGAGATGTAAAATATTCCTTGAGGTAAGTTTAATGGGTTCAGTTATTTAAAGAGTTAGGCCTAACCACTTTAGTAAGAAATTACTAAAGTATATATTTATGAAATTAAATTTCATAAATATATGGTAAATAACTTAAAAGGATTAAACTGGGTACTCAAGGATTAAGATATAGTAATCTTTAAAGTGACAGTCTATATTCATGACTTTGAATTACTACGAATATTTTATGAAGGGGTTGTATGTATAATAAAGTTTTGGGATATAATTTATAGATAAGGCCTAGAGTGTAACTATATTTATATAGTGGTATTAAATATAGTTAATGGTAACTTTGGACTTGTCAAGAGTTGACAGAAAAGCCCAAGGCCTATTGGAGCTAGTGTCTTATTGGTTCCTTTTGGTCCCACTCCAAGCCACATACTTAAGCCCAACTGGAAAGGCCCAAAAGACCAGCCCAATTAGATAATTGGTTAGATACAAAGGGAAAAACGTACAGAATTTTTTGTATGAGAAACATCATTGTGAAATGGTGTATAAGTGAGTGTAAGTCACTCTCTAATCCCTTTGTGACTGATTGAAAGTCCATACTTCTTGGGCGTTAGTAAAATTGGAGTAAAGATTAAAAGTATTTCTAAGTGCTTCAATCTTTGTTTTGAAATTCGCCGCATCAAGGTACACTCTCTTGTTCTATATTCTGAAACTTACTTAATGCATGTTATCAATTTTGAATGAAGTAGATCCATTAATTTTTCTGCTGCGTTTATGCATATTTCCTACACTTAGCAGCAGTCTTCTTCTTTGTAGGAGATGCAGCCATCTGTAAACAAGCAGAAATGGCCACAAAAGGAACAAAACACAAAATGTGAAAATGCACACATATTAGTAACAAGTTAGTTACAAAAAGATTAACAGAGTATCAGGCTAACACAAAATGATCAAGTATAGATGAGCACCAAGAAAGAATGCCAATATATATCACAGCAACTCAAACAAATAAAATAGTGGGAACTATAAGCAGATGTCAATGAGACAAGCCTAAATGACTATGAATACTGCAAGAGAAATCCTCAGGGCAGAACCCCACACATGATGAGATAATTAGACAAACACAAAGCATTAAAAGACTAACAGACCCAAAGTATCATACAAACGGAAACACCCAGACACATAAACAGAGAAGATTCCAAAAAAATAGACCTAAAGAGTATAAAATCTATCAAACACACTGGATTAGAACAACGACTAGTATACTGCCAAAAAAAAAAAAAAAAAAAAAACAACAACAACAAGAATGATCAACCCCAAACAATCAATCACAATAAATTAAGCAAACCCATGTTCGAACCCCTCAAAACACAAACATCACAACACCCAAATTCAAGAGAACAACAATGAAATCATGAAGAATGAAGTGAAGACAAGAAAACCCATACCTTTTTCTTGGTGTTTGATGAAGACATGATGCAAAAATGTAAGTTTGTTTGTTTGTTTGTTTTTGTTTTTTTTTTTTTTTTTTTTGTTTTGTTTTGTTTTTTTTTTTTTTCAAGAGAAACACGGAGTGTTTAAGAGAGAGAAATGGAGAAGACAATGAACAGTCACTGAAGTTCGAGGGAAAACCGAAAAAAAATAATTTTAAAAACTATCCTAAAAATGCAAAACATGTGTTTTTCGTGACTTAATTAAGTCACCAAGGTAAGCTGCGAAACACTGTGAAGGTAAGAAACTTGAAAAATTTCTCTAAGTGTTTTTGGCGACTGGAAGGTCTACCCGCGAGATAGTCGCCAGGGGAGCCACAAAAATCTCTATGTACCCCTTGTGACTGGACCTTCCACCTGCGTACAAGTCGCCACATTAAGCCGCGAAAATCATAAAAACTCAAATTTTGAAATTTTTTTTAAGTATTTTTCGCGACTGCAACCATGACTCGCCAGTAAGCCGCGAAAAATGTTAGAGTAAGCTCGCAACTTCGGCATGCGACTGGACCTACTTGCGACTGAGTCGCCAAAACAGGGCAACACTGTTTTTAAAATTTTTGACAATTTTGTGAAAACAAAATACTTTTCAAAAACAAAATAAAATACTCAAAAATCTTTTTGTGTTTAATCAACATAGATTGAGCTTGTGAAAACACATTTAAACAAGTACAATCACACAAATGAATATGGCATTCATTGAACATAGACTTGTGTGTTGTGTGTGAATATCAAAAGTGAGATAGTCTTTAGTCTAATATGAAGTTTCAATGATCAATTCAATCAAGGCATACATAATTAGCACTAGATAATGTGACCCATCTCAATTATAGAAATGTACATATATAACCTCCCACATAAACTTGAGTACAATTCTTTGAAACTTTTCATTTGGCTCCATTTTCAATATATCATTTGATCTTTTTGAAGAAACATATCTCATTGTGAGATAGATGCTTGAAATTTTCAATATTTCAATTTGATGATTTAGCCTTTGGCTTTTTAGGCATCGTAAATTTTATTTTGGTTGCTTTCCTTTTTTTCTAGCCAAATACTAGTATGTGCAACAGTTCAATATCTTTTTTCATTTGGAGATTTACATTTGGTGAGCTCTTTAAGTAAAAGTAGTAAAAAATAAAAGTGGGAAGATATATAGATACAAGTCTATGCATGTCTCAAGATCAACAAAACTATTCACTAATCATTCATGATAAGGTTGAAAATTTATTTACAACAGTCATAAAGATTTCAGAAATTCTTCCACAATGATATGAGTGTATAAGAGACAAGCTCAACTCATTAAATGCACAAAGCCATTAGTACAAAGGTACAAGGCAAAACATGCATTGAGACAACACTCAACAAAGTTGATCAACTTTTGGATTTTCTACTTTTTATGTGTTTTTTTTTTGAATTTTTGACATAAAAGTAATAAAAGATTGATCAAAGACAATGTAAAAACATTTTAAAGCAAAACAAATAAACAAGCACCAAAACAAAACAAACAGAAGCATAAAGCATGCAACAAAACATATACACAAAGCATAGAAAGAATTGATGTATAGACATGTTATGAAGCTTATGCATGAGTACCCTTTGTCACCCACACGTTATGTGCGTTTGGGGTGATATCCTTTACGGATTGGATACGAGAGTTTGGACTATCAAACCTTCGTGTGAAGTTTTCCAAGCAATTTGTGAAGACACTAATCATCTTCATCATGTTCATCATTCCGGGATCACGGTTTTGACTTCTTGATCGCTCACCACCCTAAGACCTATTGTCGTTTCTTCTTCCTCGTGACCGAGGAGTACTTGCATTGTTCAGTGCTCTCAGCTTGTGATAGTTGGATCTTGTATGTCCTTACACTCCGCAAAAGTGGCAAACATGGTTCGATCTAGGATCCCATTGTGATCTCGAAAGAGATTTTCCTCTAGCTTCAAATCTGGCTTCTGATTGATTACGGGACTTATTAAACACCCGTTGATTAGCCACATTCTTCATCTTCTCAGTATTAATCTTCTCAGGAATGGACCTATCCACAGTCATCTCTTTAGCCTTTACAAACTTCACTTCTTTGATGACCTTGGCTGATGAGCTACTCCTCCCGGTGTAACCCAACCCGAACTTGTCTGAGGAAAGTTTTTGAGATGAAATAACATCTTCTAACTTTTTGGAGAAGACCCTCTCTATCTTGGCATGAGCTTGCACTATCTCTTGTTCAAGAAATCTCACTTTTGTGTAAGCTTCTGATAGCTCACTATTTAGTATTTCAATCTCACACTTCGCCTCTTTGTATCACGCCAGAAGACTTTTGTAATCTTCCTCAGCCCTGTTCATCTTCTAAATAGCTGCATTAGCCACCTTAGCATATTCACCGGTTTTCTCAAGGAGTGAGTTGTAAGTCTCTTGCAANTAAAAAATAAAAAATAAAAAATAAAATACTAGTATGTATATATGTACTAATTTTAGCAATTGGGTTCAATAAAATAAAATTTTACTTTGACCCTCTTAATAATATCATTGATACTTTTAAAGTTCATAACAAATTTAATGATCTAAAATATAAAATAAAATTGACAAGCCAAAAAAAATTATCCCAAACAAAAATTACCAATAGCAAACTTAAGCCTAACTAACAACACAAAACAAACCCATGCAAGACTTAATAAAAAAATAAAAATAAAAAATAAAAAATAAAAAAAATAAAAAAAGAAGAAAATCTAAGCAAATTCTAGGAAAGGAGAGCACCCTCACAGCTACACAAAGACACCAAAAACAAAACCTAAGCACCGCCCCAGATTTTGGTGTTTGGTATACACCTCTCTCTCTCTCTCTCTTAATGCTCCATCTTTCTTTCTTTAATAAAGTTAAACTATTAGAGTAATAGATTTTTTTTAAGTCTTTTTTTTTTAGAGAGTTTCAACCTATGGTGGCCACTCTTGATAATGGCTTTTTATCATCAAACCAAGACACCAATTGTGTGTTATGACTAACCCATCCCATGTGTGAATTGTGCTTGTCTCTTTCGGTCTGATATTATCTTTTTTAAAATTAAAGTTGAGATTATTTGCAATTTTAAAATTAAACAGTTAATTGTTGAGATTTAATAAGTTAGTTGATTTGTAGGATTGTGCTGTGTGCATAATGCCACAATGATTTTTACTTTGTAGATTATTGAACATATATTGAGTTGATAAATTCAACTTATATTTGATTTATAGATTATGGAAAAGTCAACAATATATTTAATTTGTATCAACAATAAAACTAAAAAAAAATGAAGCTCAATCAACCAATTTTACCCAAAATAAATAATGTGGCACTTAAAAAAAAAATAATAATAAAAAACCTCAACGGCTTAGCCATCGCACACAGCTAACAGCATAGTTACCCTCCTAACTCTAATTTCTAGCTCTGTCCTTACTAGGAAGCTTCTCACTTAGGGCGACGATGAACTAAACCATCAGTCACCAGCAACAATCCCCACCACCCATGGTAGATTCCCGAACTGTGTCTCAGCCAAGTTTACCTTCACTAGGGCCAGTAGACGTGGCTGCCATTTCTTGTTCTTTGGACTAACCACCAAGTTTTGAGATTGACAACATCCAAAAATACTTAAAGAATGCATATGGAAGCCTTACGTGAATTTTTTCAACCTCTAGAACCATATTGCCAGCTTTTAAGAGAGAATTAAAAAGTTGAAACACACACACATATATATAACCGGTTCTACAGCCACTTTTTTCCAAGAGGTTTTCAAAACCGTCACTGTAGGAACCTAAAACAACACTTTTAGAAATTGCCACAATAGATTGACCTATTACAACAGTTTAAAGCAGGTGCTTTTTAAAGATGTTATAGATACCCAATTGCAGTGCTTTTAAAAATTACCGCAATAGGTAGAGCTAATAACGTTTTAAAACCACCACTATAGGTTTGAAATTATTATTATTATTATTATTATTTATTTTAAATGGCCTATTACTGCGTTTTAAAACCGCCGCTATAGGTTTGCTCATATTGAAGAACTATTATGAAAGTTTCAAAACTGCGCTATAGGTTTGAAATTAATTTTTTGATACTATTATTATTTGTATTTTAAATGACCTATTATGGCGTTTTAGAATTGCCACTATGGGTTTGCTCATATTGAAGACCTATAGGAGCTTTTAAACTGTCATATAGCCTGTATTAAATTTATAAAATAAAAAAAAAAAAAAAAAAACCATAGTAGCAGTTTAAAAGCACCAGTATAGATTTTCAAAATCTGTCGGGACCTATAATAGTTTTAAAACGCCGATGTAGGTCCCATAAGGCTATTGTCACACTTGTTGGGTAGGCTAGGAAGCGCTGTAAGGTTGAAATTTATCAACCATCTTGTTGTTTTATTCCGTACTAATTTACTTGTAATTAGCACTAAGGTAAACTTGGCTGAGACACAGTTCGGGAATCTACCATGGGTGGTGGGGATTGTTGCTGGTGACTGATGGTTTAGTTCATCGTCGCCCTAAGTGAGAAGCTTCCTAGTAAGGACAGAGCTAGAAATTAGAGTTAGGAGGGTAACTATGCTGTTAGCTGTGTGCGATGGCTAAGCCGTTGAGGTTTTTTATTATTATTTTTTTTTTAAGTGCCACATTATTTATTTTGGGTAAAATTGGTTGATTGAGCTTCATTTTTTTTTAGTTTTATTGTTGATACAAATTAAATATATTGTTGACTTTTCCATAATCTATAAATCAAATATAAGTTGAATTTATCAACTCAATATATGTTCAATAATCTACAAAGTAAAAATCATTGTGGCATTATGCACACAGCACAATCCTACAAATCAACTAACTTATTAAATCTCAACAATTAACTGTTTAATTTTAAAATTGCAAATAATCTCAACTTTAATTTTAAAAAAGATAATATCAGACCGAAAGAGACAAGCACAATTCACACATGGGATGGGTTAGTCATAACACACAATTGGTGTCTTGGTTTGATGATAAAAAGCCATTATCAAGAGTGGCCACCATAGGTTGAAACTCTCTAAAAAAAAAAGACTTAAAAAAAATCTATTACTCTAATAGTTTAACTTTATTAAAGAAAGAAAGATGGAGCATTAAGAGAGAGAGAGAGAGAGGTGTATACCAAACACCAAAATCTGGGGCGGTGCTTAGGTTTTGTTTTTGGTGTCTTTGTGTAGCTGTGAGGGTGCTCTCCTTTCCTAGAATTTGCTTAGATTTTCTTCTTTTTTTATTTTTTTTATTTTTTATTTTTTATTTTTATTTTTTTATTAAGTCTTGCATGGGTTTGTTTTGTGTTGTTAGTTAGGCTTAAGTTTGCTATTGGTAATTTTTGTTTGGGATAATTTTTTTTGGCTTGTCAATTTTATTTTATATTTTAGATCATTAAATTTGTTATGAACTTTAAAAGTATCAATGATATTATTAAGAGGGTCTAAGTATAATTTTATTTTATTGAACCCAATTGCTAAAATTAGTACATATATACATACTAGTATTTTATTTTTTATTTTTTATTTTTTAATTTGGGGCAAGCTAACCCCCCCCCCCCCCCGGGCCCAATAATAGCTTCATCTGCTTCCTAGCAAGTATAGGTTATCATTTATAGCAGGCAACAAATAGTTTACTTTGGGCTTGCATTTAAATGATACAATACAATTAACATCCCTGATGTTTGGGCTATTTTCAGACAAGTCCAAAACTGTTCTAAATTGATTAATTTGGTCCCTAATCACCATGAAAAGTAGGAGAAAAATGAGTAACGGTTTAGGGTTATTTTTGTTTAGTGACTAAGTTTGTCAATTTTGAAAAGTTTTGGACCTGATTGACATTAGTCCAAACCTTAAAAGTGTTAATGATATTTTACCCCTATAATTAAATGTTTGATAAAAATTAACAATAGGAAAACATGTTGGCTTATTTGAAAGGGGAAAAATGTTAGTTTATTTTTGTAAAGTCACTTTTTTCTTTTGTCTCACATTTAAGCAAATAATTAAGCCATGCCAAATACCAAATGCAATTCTCCAATTTGACACTACTGCTAGATGCTAAGTGGGGATTTTTTCCCCTTAATAATTGTTACAAGTATGCGAGGGGGGATCCAAATCAAGGTTCTCTTCATAAAGCAAACTTGGTAACGCTATTAAACTATAAGGTTCTTATTAATTAGTTGTGAACCATCCTAGATGTTTTAAGGTTTCATCTTTGTATTTTTTGGCTAAATTTTTAGGACTTTTGACCACTTGATTATTCCATCAAGTGTGCATAATTCGCTTATCCCATATACACAAGTAATTATTGGGAGGAATTTGTTGGGGGGTGGCCCTTGTTAAGATTTTTTGTTGTGAAAGTTTTGTTAGAATAAAAAATTATCACCCATGAAGAAAGTATCTTATTAAATACTTTGTAGCAAATCTCACCACACTAAAATAGAATACACAAAAAGTTCTCAATAAAAGAGAGTTTTATTGATACTTGTAATATTACACACAGTCACACACACACACACAGCAATAGAGTAAATACCATACTGTACTGGCCGGTACGGCCGGAGTTTTTCGTACCAACACCTTGATCGGTATAGAAACATGGCTATTTCGTACCGCTTTTTGTACTGGAGCTTACCGGGTTGTATTGGCAAAACCAGGAAAAAAATCAAATACCAACCAAAAAAAGGATACTACCAGATGGTAAAAAAAGAAAAGAAAAATAGAAATTAAGTGATTTACGGTAAAAGAAAATACCATGTAACCCATAATACCGCCATCGCCAGCACTGTTCTGAAAGTGACTAGCCATTCTTCTTCTTCTTCACGCCCATCCCTCCATTCGTCTACATCTCTTAGTTTTTAAGTTTTTATTTCTAAAGGCTTTAGTTGTTTGTTTGTAACTTGTGGCAGTGTGCCCTCTGACACACCCATGTGACTTGTTATAAAATTTTGAAATTTTGAAATTTGAAATTTGATTTTTTTTTTTTCTAATGCAAAGAAGTTTCAAACGGCATTTTAACTTTTAGCTTTTTATTATTATTATTATTATTATTGTTATTGTTATTAAAAAAGTAGGAACATCAATTCCCTATTATTGTTAATATTACCTAGTTGAAATTTTCACTAGAGATTAACATATTAAACGAGATAAAGATTTATAAATTTAAACTTTTTAATAAATAATACAAATTTTGGTTATATATATATAAATGTATATATATAATAGCGGTAAATTCGAAACGGTACACTGATATCGACCGGTATCAAAATATCTCGTTCCATTGGCCAAACCAGTACGGACTTCGGTACGAGATTAACTCCCTTGACAGACACACCACTCTTCATTATTTCACTCTTTTCTTCTCTATTTCCTTACACTTGCATTTACTTTCTAAATTATGTCCCTATTGGATATATATGCTTCGATGCATAACATTGTTTTGTTGTAGGCCATTAGAGCACTACCAAATCGAGACAAACTTTGAATACTAGATGATGAGTATAGAAAAATCACTAAGATCATCTACCTTAATTGTGTCATTAGCAAGCCATCAAAGAAAAAGATATAACCATCTTAATTGACGACAGTTCTCATTGACCTTAAACTACCATTAATACAATGAGAATTACACGGTAATAATCACCTCTAATTATGTATAATAATTACCCAAATCATCTATAAAAGGACAACTTGCCTCACTTGCTAAAGCATGAGAAAAATACTACAAAATACAATCTACATACAAAATATATGAGTTGATACTGACTCAAATATCGAAGCTCCCCCATCAAGGCTCACCCTGGTAGTCTCTTTGATCAGCTTTATTTTTCTTGTAGATCTTAAAAGACTTTAAAACTTTTGGATTGGACAAGTGATCCAACTAACAATTTTTTTTTTTTTTTCCATCACTAAATATAACCCAAAATAACAAGGGCAAGAGGGAAGAAGTTTCACTGCCTATTCCAACCAGGCTAGACAAACATTTGACGGGAAATTCAAGTTATGGTTGTGTTTATCTTTTATGAATCATACTAAAATAAGATATTCTTTTTGGTGTAATTATTTGTTCTTACTCGCTCGATCTAGAGATTAAATGTAGGAATATAGAAAACATGAAGGACAAACCTACACTACACAAAGGAGACAAAGGAAGGACAATGCATTAAACCCTATGCATACATGGAAGGAGAAACGTCATGGAAAGAAACTCTTTCCTTACTAAAATTCAAATGCTCCCACGTAATACGGTTTGTTCACATAAGAAAACGTTAAAGCTTCCCACGTTATAAGTTTTCTTCACAATTTGAATGTGGAAGACAACCTACCAACATGCAAATAACTGATGCAAAATGTTTTAAGACATAGTCCTATTGCTAAAATCGATGATGGATCTGCCCCCAAAATGTGAATAAGAAGTTTTGAACTCAGAATCCATGAATTACAAAGCTACTGAGCATGATAAGTGCCTATAAATTGTGTCTCATACGGCTCTATTGGTACATTATCTCACCTAGTTCTATACTTTTAAAGCCTATTTGTGCCAACTCTCTCTCTCTCTCTCTCAAAATGGCGGAAACAAATGCAGCAGTCAATCAGACAAAAATCATCCATATTACACACCATAGGTTGACTCAAATGGCTCCTCCATTAACGCTGATGGCTTCTTCTCAGGAGCAGATGATCCCATTCCCGTCATAGACTACTCAATGCTCAAATCTGATTACCATAATCAACGGTCTAAAACCATGCAAGACCTCCAAAATGCGTGTCTGGAGTATGGTTCTTTCATGGTATGAAAAATAAACGAGTTAGGTTAGGGATACAATATTTTTCATAATTTTTTTAAGAATTGTTGTTATGGACTATTATAGTTAAAGTTCATTTAAGTTTATAATTAGAGTAACGTTATTTCTAGTTAAGTGATATTAAGGATAATACAAATTCTATTACATAAATCTTATAAACTAATATATCACAAATCACAAAAAGTAATTTAAACACTAAATTATCATCTTGTTGAAGTGATACTAATTACATTTATTATCACATCAATATATATTACGTTTTTCGTAATATGTCAATCTTATGTGATGAATATTGTGTAGGTTAACTTCTTGTAATTCTAGAATTCATAACAGTTTATTATATTATCTTTATAGATGAGACCTGCAAAGCTACAATATTGATGTTGAGGAACCACATTCATCATTTGACTACTTGTTCTTTTTGTGCATGAGCATGACTAGTCAACTTGATATTTTGGCAGGTGATTAATCATGAAATGTCGGATCGCTTGATAAGTAGAGTGTACGAAGCATTAGCCAAATTCTTTGATCTGAATGAGGAGGAGAAGAAAGAGTATGAGTCAAATGATCCAATGGATAGGATCCGCATTAAAAAAAAAAAAAAAAAAAAAAACGAATATTTGATTAAATTTGCTACATTCTATTATATTAAATTTAAAATATATTTTATATATTAACCTTCCATTAGAATAATAGTGCGTCATATTTTATTTAAATAGTAGAAAATATAACTACATATACAAATACAATCATAATAAATATTTAATTCTAAAATATATAGTTATATATATATATTGTGGGGGATAAAAACCCAAATTTACATATTGGGTTTAAGGCCCTATTTGAAGACTAAAAGTTTGTCCGAAGAGAAATAGATGATTGAGAAAGACCCCAAGTGGGGAAGATATACCTAGAAATGATCGAGGAACATAGTCCAAAGAGAGTATCAGTAGTCCGAGGAGTGTGTTGTCCTCGAATATAAAGAATTTCAATTAAGCAAGTACCTGGGAGGTTCGAGTGACCTTCCTAACGGTTTCAATGATAAGGACAAACCTCAGGCATGCATAGAGATGATAAGAACGGATAAATATCTATAGGAAAAGCTGCTACCTTCACATTAAATGCACTGCAGCAACTTTTCTGGCCGCATTAATGTGGAAAAGACTCCTGAATAGTGCATTCTTAACCACCACCACTCACAGAGAACCATAGAAGATGCTAGATGGGATATACGCTTAAGTGAAGGCTCAGATGACTAACAAGTGTAGGATCAAGATGATCTAAAGAGAGAGAGAGATATATATATATATATAATGTAAGAGGTCTCCTAAAGAAAAGGGGGGCTAGGAGATTTAGAAGAATGATGCATGCACAAGTTTGTCTCTTCGGACATGAATATATTAAATTTTTAAGTTTGTTCTTACATTGATTCATCAGTAAAACCATTATTGAGCGTTGTTTAATTCACCATCAACCCAGCTCTTTCACCCACTCTCTACAAATTCATTGTCTTGGGTTCATTGGGCTCATACTCTGATCTTTTGGGCTTGGGCCATAAATCTTAACCCTACAATTGGTGCCGTCAGTGGGAAGAGCTTGAGCAAGAGTGAAAGCAACGATTAATTATGGCGGAACCAGGACAACAACCAGCAGAATCTAGGGCATATCAACATGTTGATCCTTTTCTTAACTGGGAGCGGAGACAGGATCGTGAAGGTAGTGTACACATTACGCATACTGATCGAAGCCAGTCACATGGTGGAAGTCATGTGTCCCATGCAGAGAAGAACAAAAATATGCAACTGGAGATTGATCAGCTAAAAAGAGAGTTGCGCCATGCAAAGAGAAAATGGATTTTTTCGTATTTTGATGAAGACTCTGATAATGAACAAGACGTCACTTACAAGCAGAGATCTCGAACACCAGTTAGTGAATCTTTCTCTTATGAAAAAGAACATTATCGTAAACGGCAGCCGCGAAGTTTGTCACGGGGAGGTGTAGGGAACGATGCTATGAGCAAGGCCTTAAACCAAATCTCTAAATCTCCTTTCACACTTAGGATTGAGGAGGCAAGACTTCCTCGCCGTTTCCATCAACCGACGTTCATTATTTACAATGGAAAAACAGATCTTGTAGAGCATGTGAGCCATTTCAACTAGAGGATGGCAGTCCATTCTAAAGATGAGGTTTTGATGTGCAAAGTTTTTCCTTCCAATCTTGGACCAGTTGCGATGAGATGGTTTGACAGCTTGAGAGCAAATTCCTTCATTTCATTCAAAAAGCTCACACAAGCATTTGGTTCCCGTTTTGTCACCTGTTGAAGAGTAGCCAGGCCCTTGGCTTCATTACTATCCTTGAGCATGCAAAAAGGTGAAACCTTGAAAACATACTCCGATAGGTACAAGGAGATGTTCAATGAGATGGAAGGCGACTGTGATGGAGTGGTCTTTAATACGTTTAAGCTCGGCCTCCCTACAGACCATAGTTTAAGGAAGTCCTTAACTGGCAAGCCAGTAACTAATGTGCGTCAGCTCATGGACCGTATTGACAAGTATAAAAGAGTAGAGGAAGATCAACAGTAAGGAAAAAAAAAGGACAAGGTTATCTCCCAGGAGAAGAAGGATTTCAGGTTGGACCGTTACAACAATAGTAAACCACGGAGAGATTTTGCTGGACAATCAGGATTATTAAATCTTCAAGCAGTCAGCGCTGTATTTAAAGAGCTAGTGCACCAAGTCTTGGAAAAAATTAAGAATGAACCATTCTTCAAGTGGCCGAATAAGATGGTGGGAAACCCTCAGAGGCGTAATCATAATCTCTATTGTCAGTACCATCAAGACCATGGGCATACCACAGAGGATTGCAGGAGCCTGTGGGATCATTTGGACCAACTGGTCTGCGAGGGTAGGTTGAGACAATTCTTGCACCACTCTAGTGGCCGAGGAAGTCAGATGAACTCGGAGCCCCGAAGGGATGATTCTTCAAAGCCTCCTTTGGGAACTATCAATGTTGATAGGCCACAATCTGAATAACCCCTTGTGATTAAACCAATTAATTAATTAGCCAAGTTATTAATTAATCAATTTAGCATACAAATATGTGGAAGCATAAAAAAAATCACCAAATAACTAAATATGCAGCGGAAATTAAGTGACATGGTGATTTGTTTACGAATGGGGAAAAACCTCGTGGCAAAAACCCCACTGGGTGATTTTCAGGTCACCACTCCCGAAACTCCATTATTATCAAATCAAGCGGTTACAAGTAAAGGAATCCCAAGTACCTTACCAACCTACAGTTGATCTCTTACCCCAATACCTAATTGGACTTGATTTGTAGTGACAATTCCCACCTTTGATGCACAGCTCCCAAGTACGTGACTAACCAGTTTGACGCGTGGATCCCAGTACGCGGCTTACTCCTTTGCACGAATCCCAGTACGTGACTAACTCCACAGCAATCCTTTGATTTTTGTAGTTGATTTGCAGCAGCTTTACATAGAAACACCAATAAGATCTTCAATGTTGGTGCAAGAGACTTTGCTTGGTCACAAAACCTAAAGGCGTATAAGAAACGCAGCAAGAACTCTTTCTTCTGTAGCAAGAGGCTAGGGTTTCAAAAAGAAAACCTTATGAAACTCTCTAGGGTTAGGTTTTTCTTTTTCCACCTCCTTTAAATAGGAGCCTAATGGGCTCTCCTATTCCAAATAGGTTTACACAAACCTTGGACTTTCCTAGTCTAATAAGGATTATACAAGCCCATAAATAAATAGCCTTTTAGAATAAAAACATTGTGGCTATAATCTAAAAATCCGTAAGCTCGATCGATCGAGCCATCTATCGAGCTTTAATGAATCTCGACAGATCGAGATTCTGTCGAAGAGATATCGAGACCTGCAGATTGCACTTTTCTTGAGCAGTTCTTGAGTAATATTCATGTCTTCAATTTAACCACTTGTGATGATCATCTTGAATCTAATTAGATTTACCCAAATACAAGTAAAGTGCGTTTTGTCAAAGGATATGCCAATTACATAAAAATATGTCCCCAACAATCTCCCCTTTTGGCAATCCGTGACAAAACCACAAGAGTACATTGAATGTCCTAGAATACATTCTACTCAAGATTATAGAATAAATAAGTCTAGTCTAAAAGATCTGAACCTTGGAAGTTGTTCCAAGAAGAAGGTTTAGAATCTTGACTTGGCTTTAACTTGTCTTTCCTGAAAGGCACTAAACAAAACACATCAAGGTACCATGTGGAAAATAATGACAAGTTAAATAAACAGGAAACATGTGTATAAAGAGAGAAAAAAAGCAACACACATGAGATAAAGAGTGAAACTCATACATCATTATCAAATATAGAAACAACATATGATGTATGTAAATGGTTACAAAACCAAAAGAGTACACAACACAAAAAATATATCAATATCAATGTGTATTGAACTAACTCTCCCCCTTAGTTAGTTACATCAAAAACATTCTTCCCTTTAACATGAACTTCTCCCCCTAAGTCTATTACTCCCCCTCAGGAATGACATTCAATTCTCAAATTTCTCCCCCTTTTTGACACCATTGTCAAAGGGCATAAAAAGCCAAAATACATGACATGAGATAAACAGAAAACTGACAAAGAAGGAAAGAAGGAGAACAAGAAAACATAGACCTACAAGAAAAAGAAAAAGAAAAATAAGATGCTATGATCACAAAAAAAATGCAAAACAAAAAAAATGAAATGCATGCAAGGGAATCTCGATCGATCGAGAGGTGTCGAGAAAGAAGGCAAAGACACAAGAACAGAAGCTCGATCGATCGACAAGGTGTCGAGAAGCTATCGAGAAGACAGAAACTTTCTCAATCAATCAATCAGATGTCGAAGAGGTGTCGAGATTGCGATAAGAAAAAGGCTTGAGAAGCTCGACAGATGACCAGGTATCGAGGAGGTGTCGAGGAGGTGTCGAGCCAGCAGTTAAAAGCAGTTTTTCGAGAAGAGAAAAACACAGACATGAATGCAATCCAACACACACCTCAACCAAAGATCCACTCAACATATAAAGCTCTCAAAATCATCTCTCAACAAAAATTTAAGCACATGGATCCTCAAAAACACACACACACACACACTAAACAAGTCTAACTAATTTTATTTTTCAAAAACAAATTAAGACAGTTTAGTGAGCATATATTAGCATATGTAAACACTTGTGATGGCCAAATCAGATTGTACCTGCACATGTATCAAAAGTAGCAAGGAATATTGCGTGTTGTGTGTGAAAAACATCGCAAGATTGCATATATGTATATATGTTATGACGATTTGAGATATGAGAAAATAACTTTAACTCACACACAAGTATAACTATTTGATGGAGACTATCACCTTCGCAGTACATCCTATAACTCTCACATCTCCTAGAATACGCGCTTGCAACCATATTTAAAGCATTTTTAATCTTTTTGCTTTTTATTTTCTTTGCATGTTTTCTTTTATTTTAGCATACCATACATGGGCATATAAAAGAGAGAAAAGAAATACCCAAGATGTTAAGCATTTGACATCACACTTTTGCTATGTCGAAACATATGAATGTCTTTGACACTGCACTTTTGCTATGCCGAAGCATACAGGTGTCATTTATGATTGACGAGCAACAATGGTGAGATGGTTATTTATGCCTTTCTCTTAGGATTTTCTAGTCCTACCCGTCAAAAAGAGTGATACGAGTGTTAAGTTTAAGAGATAACTTAATCTTACTCATCACAAACAAGAGCCACAAAGCTTGCTTAGTTGTGCATAAAGATGCTCATCTAAGCTACAAGAGATACAAAGTTTAGAAACTTTGTTTCAATGGCCATCCAAGGTACACAAGTACCAAAGTACACAAAACACACACTATTTTTGTATTTTTCTGATTTTTCAATTTTTATTTTTATTTTTATGAAAAACAAAATAAGCAAAACTGAAAACAAACAAACAAACAAAAACATGTTAAACAATATGAGAGCATGAAAGAAAAATGCATATGCATGAAGGCATGATAGAGAGATGCAGATGCATGAAAGCATGATTCCAAAAGCAGATAAGAAATCAAGTAGAAAGAGTCCTACTTTAGATAGAAAGAATTAAAGCAGAGGACAAAAAAAAAAAAAAGACAATTAAGTCTTAGGATCCTTTATCATCCACACAGCACGAGTTCTTGGCCGTGAAGATGAAAAGGCACATGTCCTAGTATGATTACTAAAGGACATAGAGGAATTAGAATTCCCTTGAAATTGAGTCAAAAAGCTCAAAACTTTTAATAACTCACCAAGAATAGGTACAGAGCCTTTAGACAAAGGATGAGACCTATTGGACACTCGCTTATGAGAAAACAACTTGAAACAACTAGGGCAAGTGTGACCAAAATCACCACAATGGTGACAAACATGAGTAATTTTAGAACTACTCGGCTTCCTAGAAGGAGGTCTAACCTTAGAGGTTGACAACTTGGGACAATTTGGCCTAATATGACCAACAATATGACAATGATGACAAGTGGGGACAAATTCAGAATTTTTATTCAACATAGGAGGAGTTTTAGACATAGGTTTAGAAACTTCAGCGTTATACCTTTGTCTATCCTAGCAATATTAGCCTTCAACTCTTCACTATTCCTTTTAAATGGGGGAATATAAAAATCTTTTTCTTTTGAGTTAGGCTCAACAACAAGTTTGGCATTAGTTAATTTTTCAACTTCAGTTTTAAATTCAACTAGTTGCTCTTCTAAACTCTTAATTTTGTCCACCTGAGATGAAATTTGATTTTTAAAATTCTCATCCAAATTATTGGCTTCATCCAATTTTGCAATCAAATCATCTTTTTCAAGCTTGACCTTTTTAAATTTACCTTTTAATTTTGCAGAATATTCAAGAGATTTCATACAAAAATTATAAAGCTTGCAATAGGCATCTTGAATATCATCATCATCATTCAACATAAGATCATGCAAATCAAAACAATCAAGAGTTTCCATGACAATAGGGGTCAATGGATCAACACAGCAAAGATTAAAACTAATCAGAGTGTGCCTGCTCTGATACCATTTGATAGGCGACAATCTGAATGACCCCTTGTGATTAAACCAATTAATTAATTAGCCAAGTTATTAATTAATTAATTTAGCATACAAATATGTGGAAGCACAAACAAATCACCAAATAACTAAATATGCAGCGAAAATTAAATGACATGGTGATTTGTTTACGAATGGGGAAAAACCTCGTGGCAAAAACTCCACCGGGTGATTTTCAGGTCACCACTCCCGAAACTCCACTATTATCAAATCAAGCGGTTACAAGTAAAAGAATCCCAAGTACCTTACCAACCTACAGTTGAACCCTTACCCCAATACCCAATTGGACTTGATCTGTAGCGACAGTTCCCACCTTTGATGCACGGCTTTGAAGTACATGACTAACTAGTTTGATGTGTGGATCCCAGTACGCGGCTTACTCCTTTGCACGAATCCCAGTACGTGACTAACTCCACAGCAACCCTTTAATTGTCATAGTTGATTTGTAGCAGCTTTACATAGAAACACCAATAAGATCTTCAATGTTGGTGCAAGAGACTTTGCTTGGTCACAAAACCCAAAGGCGTACAAGAAACGCAGCAAGAACTTTTTCTTCTGTAGCAGGAGGCTAGGGTTTCAAAAAGAAAACCTTATAAAGCTCTCTAGGGTTAGGTTTTTCTTTTTTCACCTCCTTTAAATAGAAGCTTAATGGGCTCTCCTATTCCAAATAGGTTTACATAAACCTTGGGCTTTCCTAGTCCAATAAGGATTATACAAACCCATAAACAAATAGCCTTTTAGAATAAAAACATTGTGGCTATAATCTAAAAATCCGTAAGCTCGATCGATCGAGCCATCTATCGAGCTTTAATGAATCTTGACAGATCGAGATTCTGTCGAGGAGGTATCGAGACCTACAGATTGCACTTTTCTTAAGCAGTTCTTGAGTAATCTTCATGTCTTCAATTTAACCATTTGTGATGATCATCTTGAACCTAATTAGATATACCCAAATACAAGTAAAATGCGTTTTGTCAAAAGATATGCCAATTACATAAAAATATGTCCCCAACAAATGTCATGTTCACTACACTGGGGAGAATAGGATCCTAGCCATCCAAGTTTATGTCAGTAGCCCGGTTACCTGCAGGGGACTTTAGTCATGGTTTGAAGAGAGCTAAATCGGATACTAAACCGGTGTTAGGGTTCTCGGATGAAGACAAGGTTGGCACCATCCAACCCCATGATGACGCTTTAGTAATCACCTTAAGAATTAGAGGGTATGACGTGAAGAGGGTAATGGTGGACCAGGGTAGTGTGGTAGAGATAATGTATCATGATCTCTACAAGGGCCTGAACTTAAAACTCGATGACTTAGCACCATACGATTCTCCCTTGGTGAGTTTTGAAGGAAGAGTTGTTACCCTGAAGGGCCAAATACGATTGCCTGTACAGGCTGGTGCAGAGGTAGTAGAGGTGGATTTTATCGTTGTAGATGTATATTTGCCCTATACTGCAATTGTAGCTAGACCTTGGCTTCATACACTAGGGGCTATTTCCTCTATTCTACATCAGAAAGTTAAGTATCCGTCCGAGGGTCAAGTTAACGAAATCCTGGGAGATCAATCTATGGCGAGGCAATGCTTGGTGGCTGCCATTCAGCATAAACCTGCAATCGAGTCCTCGGCCCATGCAGGAAGGGATTTATAGCAATCAAAACATCCGGCAATGCACACCAATGACTTAGCCGAGGGTGTGAGATGTGAAGATTTGATTAAGGTTGCCATCGGAGATGATCTAGAGAAGTTCTTTCAAGTCAGATCTCAATTACCTCTTCAGGAGAAGGATGCGCTTGTAGAGTTCCTTATGAGAAATATCGATGTATTTGCTTTGAATACTTATGAGGCCCCGGGGGTAGATCTAGAATTCATATGTCATCACCTAAATGTCAACCCTTTAGTCAACCCTAAGAAACAGCCTCCTCGGTGCCTATCTAGGGAATATGCTAAGGCGATACGAGAGGAGGTAATGAAGCTCAAGCAGGTTGGAGCTATTAAGGAAGTGTTCTATCTTGAGTGGCTAGCAAATACTGTAGTGGTGAAGAAGAAGAATGAGAAATGGCGAGTATGTGTAGACTTCACTGACTTAAATAAGGCTTGCCCTAAGGATCCTTTTCCTATGCCTAAAATTAATCAGCTAGTAGATGCCACTGTCAGCCATCCTCGGATGAGTTTCTTGGATGCTTTCCAAGGTGATCACCAGATACCATTAACCCTGGATGATCAAGAAAAGACTACTTTTGTCACCTCTATTGGGAACTACCATTACAAAGTGATGCCATTTGGTTTGAAAAACGCAGGGTCCACCTACTAAAGAATGATGACGAGGATGTTTGAGTCACAGTTAGGTAAGAGTATTGAGATTTACATAGATGACATGGTGGTGAAGAGAAAGATTGTTTCAGAGCATGTGAAAGATCTTGAAGACATTTTCGAAGTTCTTAAAAGATACAAATTGCGTTTAAATGCCTCAAAGTGCTCATTCGGTGTCGGATCAGGAAAATTCCTAAGTTACATGCTAACCAATAGGGGGATTGAGGTCAATTCAGATCAGATAAAGGCCATCAACAGTTTACAACCTCCTTGGAATCCCAGAGAGGTCCAGAAATTAACTGGAATGGCTGCAGCTCTGAATCGGTTTATTTCTCGGTCGGCAGATAGGTGTAGGCCTTTTTTCTCACTGATCAATAAGTGGAAAGGATTTGAGTGGACTGAGGAGTGTGCTTTAGCGCTTCAGCAACTAAAGGATTATTTAGCTCGGCCACCAATCATGTCCAGTCCTGAGCCAGATGAGGTCTTGTTTGCCTACATTGCTGTGGTCCCTTATGCTGTAAGTTTGGTGTTGATACGAATGGACCAAGGTGTACAAAGGCCAGTTTACTACGTGAATAAATCATTGCATAAGGCTGAGATTCGATATTTGCCACTAGAGAAGGCCATCCTGGCAGTAGTGCTCGACACTCGGAAGTTGCCTCATTATTTCCAAGCACATGCAGTGGTTGTTCTTACTCAACTCCCATTTAAGACCGTACTCAGGAGTGCAGATTACATAGGAAGAATAACCAAATAGGGCACTATCCTAGGGGCTTTTAACATCAAGTATATGCCCCGCACCTTCGTGAAGGGACAGATCCTCACAGATCTAGTAGCCGAGTTCACTGAACCTACGTTAGAAGAATTAATACCAGCACAGAACATGGATGAAAAATCAGTTGGCGTAATCTCTTAGAAAGGCCCATCACCCTGGGAGGTGTATGTAGACGGTGCAGCAAATCAAAAGGGTTCTGGAGTAAGGCTGGTGTTAATATCTCTAGAGAGGATTGTTATCGAAAAGTCACTAAGACTAAGCTTCACGGCCACAAATAATGAGGCTGAATACGAAACTCTACTGATGGGAATGGCTATGGTCAAAGAATGGGAGGAAAGTCAGTAGAGGTGTTCTCGGACTCAAGGCTAGTCATCGGACAAGTACAAGGTGAATTTGAGGTGAAAGATGAAAGAATGCAGGAGTACTTAAGTTGAGTTAAATGCTTGCAGTCAGAGTTTGAATCTTTTAATTTACTGCATATCCCTAGAAGTGGAAATGCACATGCTGATTCTTTGGCCACGCTCGCCACATCCTCGACGCAGGATTTGCCTAGAGTTATCCTTGTCGAAGGCTTGCATAAGCCTACGGGAACAAGGAGCGAGGTTGTTCAAGTTCATCAAATCAAAGCCGAGTTTAGTTGGATAGATCCTATAGTTAAATTCCTGAAGGATGATATTTTGCCTAAAGAGAAGTCGGAAGCTGACAAAGTTTAGAGGAAGGCAACTAGATTCTGGTTATTTGAGAACCATAAGTTGTATAAACGCTCCTATTCAAGGCCATACTTGCTGTGCATGCATCCTGAAGTAGCTGAATCACTCCTCAAAGAGTTGCATGAAGGAATCTGTGGTAGCCATACTGGAGGTAAATCTTTGGCTCATAAAGCCATTACTCAAGGCTATTGGTGGCCAAACATGCAGAAGGAGGCCCATTAATATGTTAAGAAATGCGTTTAGTGTTAACGATTTACACCGAACATACATCAACCAGGAGGAGTCTTTAATCTACTATCTAGCCCATGACCATTTGCTCAATGAGGCTTAGATATTGTGGGTCAATTCCCTAAGGCCGCAGGAAATAAGAAGTACCTTCTGGTTGGCACAGACTATTTCACCAAATGGGTCAAAGTTGAGCCTTTAGCCAACATCAGGGATGTAGACACAGAGAAATTTATCTGGAAAAATATTGTCACTTGGTTTGGGATTCCCCATACCCTCATCTCAGACAATGGCCTTCAGTTTGATAGCAAAGCATTTAGGAATTATTGTGGCGAGTTGGGGATCACGAATAGATACTCCACCCCTGCTTATCCCCAAGGGAATGGGTAAGCAGAAGCTGTTAACAAAGTCATAGTAAATGGACTAAAGAAGAGACTAGATGATGCGAAGGGTAAATGGGTGGAAGAACTGCCACACGTACTTTGGACATACAGAACTACGCCTCGTAGGTCTACTGGAGAGACCCCATTTTCAATGACCTATGGGGCTGAAGCTATCATACCTTTTGAGACTAGATTCCCAACATTGAGAACAAGTTCGTTCAGTCCGACTAGCAATAGTGAGCTGCTAGAGAAGTGTTTGGATCTGATTGATGAAAAGAGGAAAAATGCAATGGTTCGATTAGCACATTACCAACAAAAGCTCAGGTAAAACTATGATGCCAACGTAAAACTGAGGCCTTTAGAACCTGGTGATTTGGTGCTCAGAAAGGTTGTGGGCACTGCGAAGAACCTAGCTTGGGGAAAGTTAGGACCCAATTGGGAAGGGCCATATCGTATTACTTCAGGGGCTGGCATTGCGGTGTATTTCTTGGAGGATTTAGATAGTCATGTAATCCCATGCCCCTGGAATGTAAACAACCTTAAAATGTACTGTTATTAATCGAATATTTTCTTTGATCAATATGCCAATTTATTATATAAAGTTTTTTGATAAGTGTTTAAACTTAAATTCAATCATGCTTGAAGTCCTCGGATCAGATGATTTGAGTTAGTTAGCACTCCATTACAGTTCTCCTAAGTATTTAAACTTAAATCCAATTATGCCTGAAGTCCTCGGATCAGATGATTTGGGTTAGTTAACACTTCATTACAGTTCTTCTAAGTGTTTAAACTTAAATCCAATCATGCCTGAAGCCCTCAGACCAGATGATTTGGGTTAGTTAACACTTCATTACAATTTCTCCTAAGTGTTTAAACTTAAATCCAATCATGCCTGAAGTCCTCGGACTAGATGATTTTGGTTAGTTAACACTTCATTACAGTTCTCTTAATTGTTTAAACTTAAATCCAATCATGCCTGAAGTCCTCAGACCAAATGATTTGGGTTAGTTGACACTCCCTTGCAATTCTCCCAAGCATTTAAACTAAAGTATTTGAATAAATTCTAGCTTATGATGAACCTCTTCGACCATGCACTCAATGCAAAGTCAGTACTCAATAGTATTCTTCGTAAGTAATCGAGAAAGCCTATGAGACCTTCATATCATTCAGTGCCCTTATTGTTTTCTAATAATCCTTATACAACTTGTTTCTTCCAGTATTTTAGTAAATTGTCTATATCATTGATATAATATCATTGTTAAGTCTGCATATGTTATATTAACTACAAATCAATTATTTGTAATAATTATAAATTTCATAACACGTGCAATGAAGATAGAAAATAAAAGAACAATTTTATTGATTAAAAATAAAGTACATTGCAATCCTTTACATAAAAAAATAAAAATAAAAAAACTAATATAAGTACGAAATAAAAATTCTTAGACATCTAAATTTAAGTCTGGATAGCCGAGGGGTCAACTGTTTGGCTAGGCTAAGCAACAGCGTCTAGGGCTTGGTCTTTAAGCTCAGGAGTTCTCTTCTTCTTCAGATCTTCACCCTTTTCCTGAACACCCTCGGATTGCTTACCCAGACCATCACCATGACCAGACTCTTTAGTAGCTTCAATAGGAGCAGGAGGTCGGAAGGAGGCTGCTCCGACGCTTCTGGGAGTTCGTAAATGTCTGGGTAGTTGTAAATACTCCTAGGCTGCCTCAAGTCAGCCTCTGGAGGGACCCCAGCAGCTTTAAGGGCTTTATCCTAAGTTACCTCACAGTATTCTCTACACACCTTTGCAAACTCCTCAGTGAGTCTAAGTTGGGTCTCCTCCACCCCAAGCGTATAGGCTACCTGCCTTTCGGCCTCGACTGCCTCCTTGGCCAGCTGAGCACTCTTCTCAGCCAATTGGGCAGCTTCCTTGGCAGTCTGCAGCTCAGCCTAAAGACCTTTGACCAACTCTCGCTCTGTCTCTAGGTTGATCTCAGTCATGCGCAACTACTTGCGCTGGTCTTTAGCCTGCTTTTTAGTGATCCTTAAGCCAATGTTAAGATTGTTCTTTTGACTGGTTAATTCTTTCAGCTATTCGGACAGCCTAGAGTAATCTTCCTTCAGATTACCTAGAGAATTTTCAACCTCAGAACGAGTGTGGGCCTCGACCTGGGTTTCATTGTAAGTCCTTTTATTCCACTCTTTGGCCACATAAACCTGCTGGGTAATCTACATAGTAGAATGAAAAATTTTAATATAAGCCAAAGAAAAAGGAACGAACAAAAAGATCAACATTTTAATTGAAAAAGTGGATTAATTCACTTACCATGGCTAAATCCCTTTTGAGGGACAAGAAGAGTTCGTATTGGCTAAAGTGCCTATAAGACTCCATATCCTTCAGAAGGAGGAGGGGTTGCTCCAGAGCTTCAGCAACTAAACCTATCCTCCCCCTGTGATAATTTCTGAGGGATGTATCCCAGGGGATGGGGGCATCGTCCAGTTCCAACTTTGGGGACCAGGTGCGCGGCTCTCGGCGCACCTCAGTAACAAGAGATTCATCTCGACTATCAGTAGATGAAGCCCTTTTACTTCATTGGTCCTTGACCACTTTCTGTTTCTTGGTCCCTTTTAAAGGCACCACCTCCCTTCCCTCATTATCTATAAGGGGCCTCTTCTTCTTTGGATCTGGCAGTGGCTTTAAGCTGAGATCAGAAGGAACTTGAGGAGGTAGTGGAGGAAGACTAATAACTGGTTGAGACATATTGGTCTCTTTGGCCCCAACTTTTTTATTGCTATTCTTCATCAAGTCCCTCAAGCTTGCCATGTCTTCCTCTTCTGAAGAATCGTCTGGAAGAGTAGTTATCAGGACAGGAGGGAAAACACTAGATTGCCTGTCAACCTCTTCCTCGCCTTCCGAGACCTGAATGACCTAAACCCTCACTAAAGCCTCTCCTTCAAACTTAAACTTGTCAATGTGTTCCTCGAGCGAAGAGGTTGAAGAAGTAACTCTTTCTCTTTCTGCAGCCGCTTTAAGAGGGATTTGTTGGACTAGCTATATGAGCTGTGGCACACCTTGCGAATTCAAATGTGGCACAGGGGCATGGTCGAACAGCGCTAGAAAATTACGCTGAGAGACGTCTATTCGGTTAATCTGATAGTCCCTTTGCATTATAGCGTTGCTAACCAGCTGAAAATTGCTCGATTTTGGTGTGTAACCGAGAATAAGATGGGCAGCCCGAAGTTGTCCGTCTTCACTTACGAAAATCTCTGATCGCAGTAAATAGTTGAGTGCGTCAGTATTAGTCAGGCTAAGCCGAGGAGCAACTTGCCTTTTATCTGTTAACATCACAACGAAATTAACAATAATCAGAAACTCAGATGCTAACATGGAGAGAAGGAAAATAATGTTAAGCGATAGGTAGCCTAAATCTATTGTTAGGAAACCTAAATTTGGGATATCCCACCTGGCTATCCTGGTTGGGTTGAGCAATGAAGACCGTAATGCCATGCGCTTGAGATGATTAGATAGTCATCTTTCATCCCCTTATTAGACTTGGGTAGGCAGGAAATGAGCCTAACGATGTCAGATCGGGATTTAAAATAATATACCATTCCCTTTTGGCTATGACATTTGTACATGTGTACTACGTCAAGCCAGGTGAGCCCCAGTCCTAAATAACGATTCAAAGCGTCAATCGCCCCTAAGATCCTAAACATATTAGGTGCACATTGATCAAGAGAAAGCCTGTGGTTACGAAGATAATTTTTGGTAACTGGACCCATAAGGAGAGTCATCCCTCCTTCTATGAAGGCTATCATAGGAATTACGACTTCTCCCTCTATTCAGTCGGATAATATCTTTTTTGGGGGACAATACCTCAGGTTTACTCCCTGTGGTATGCCATATGTTTCCTTAAATGCCTTTATTAAGGCAGGACTATCGACCAGGTATTGAAATTTACCCATTTTTGGTTAAATAGAGAGAGACACAGAATAGTAACTGAGAAATGAGAGTTTGAAAGACAAGAGCGTTGGCCGAAAGGAAAATGAAGGGTTAGAGGAGATTAAAACTTACATAAACAGGGTTGGGGAGTGATCCTTAAATCCTCGATAGGATTTACGTGAATTTTTGCAAAAAATAAGACGGATGATTTGAAAAAGTGGATGAGTTTGAACATTTGGGTTTGCTGGAGAGTAAAAAATCGCAAAGTAAATGAGATAAAGTCTTCTCTGAGGCTTTATATAGGGGCCAGAGAGGGGATGGGAGTTATCCCGCCCAAATTCTAAGGAAAGACATCAACTGTAGGATCGATGATCCACCGTTGGATGTAAGAGACAAAACACCACATGGAGCAATTAATACCACTGCGTAAATACCGAAACAGCAGCGGCAATGATGAAGCGCCTAGATCTATGCCCACACACGTGTAAACTTAGGTATTCTTCGCGTTTTTATCTTTTATTCTCTGTAACAAATCAAAACCCTATTTTTTCTCCTCGGATGCGAGGGAAAAATTAAAATTTTGAGGGGCTATTGTGGGGATAAAAACCCAAATTTACATATTAGGCTTAAGGCCCTATTTGAAAACTAAAAGTTTGTCCGAAGAGAAATAGATGATTAAGAAAGACCCCAGGTGGGGGAGATATACCTGGAAATGATCGAGGAACATAGTTTGAAGAGAGTATCAATAATCCGAGGAGTGTGTTGTCCTCGGATATAAAGAATCTCAATTAAGCAAGTACCTAGGAGGTTCGAGTGACCTTCTTGATGGTTCTAATGATAAGGACAAACCTCAGACATGCATAGAGATGATAAAAATGGATAAATATCTAGAGGAAAAGCTACTACTACCACATTAAATGCACTGCAGTAACTTTTCTGGCCGCATTAATGTGGAGAAGACCTCTAAACAGTGCATTTTCAACTACCATCACTCACAGAGAACCATAGAAGATGCTAGATGGGATATATGCTCAAGTGAAGGCTCAGATGACTAACAAGTGTACGATCAAGATAATCTAAAAAGAGATATATATAATGTAAGAGGTCTCCCAAAGAAAAGGGGGGGCTAGGAGATTTAGAAGAATGATGCATGCACAAGTTTGTCTCTTTGAACATGAATATATTAAATTTTTAAGTTTGTTCTTACATTGATTCATCAATAAAACCATTATTGAGCGTTGTTTAATTCACCATCAACTCAGCTCTTTCACCCACTCTCTACAAATTCATTGTCTTGGGTTCATTGGGCTCATACTCTAGATCTTTTGGGCTTGGGCCACAAATCTTGAACCTACATATATATATATATATATATATAATCATAATAAAAGTTTACTAATAATAATTATAATTATCAAATTTCATATTTAGACAGAAAAAAGTTAGATAAAAATCATATTATCTAAAATTTGACTAATTGTTTATAAATAAATGTTTTTTTCTTCTAATAAAAAAAAATGTTTATATTCAGGATTTTACAATTATAAAGAAAAAATCATAGAATATTGCACACATTTAAAATTGAAGAATAATAGAATTCAATAATTGCTATCTACAGAATTTATTATTATTTTTTTTTATAGAAAGTTTCAATCTATGACATTCGATCATGATGATAGTTTTTTATCATCAGACCAAGATACCATTCAATTCTTAATATAGGTCGGAATTAAACCATAGATCTCCTGTTCAACCATCAGAAACTTTACCAGTTAAGCTAACTAGAATCCACTACAGAATTTATGTTTAATTGTATTTTAGAGGCAATTCTTGTAACCCTTTAGCAAATTCTTTGAGTTGGAGAAAATATCAAGTAACAAGAAAAAAAAGAAAAAGAAAAAGAAAAAAAAAAAAAAAAAAAAAGATTCATCATGCCTTTTAAGTTTTCTCTGGTTCTTCTTTCCATTGTTCCCCTAATTTTCCTAAATAATACTCACTCAAAAACTAAAAATCCCAATACACTAAAAGATCTTCCACACAAATAATAAAAAAACTAGAGAAAATCTATTCTTTATGCTACTCTTAAGTCACACAACATGGTTTTAGATACTGTCGCAACTTGAAAGTACTCTCACTCCAACCAAATTCTAATTTTCTAGAAACTATATATATGTATATGTGTGTATATATATATATATCTTGTTCAACCATAAGAGATTTTATCAGTTGAGCTAACTAGAACTCACTACAGAATTTATGTTTAATTGTATCTTAGAGGCAATTCTTGTAGCCCTTTAGCAAATTCTTTGAGTTTGAGAAAATATCACGTGACAAACAAAAAAAGAGATTCATCATGCCTCTTAAGTCTTCTCTAATTCTTCTTTTTCCTTTGTTCTCCCTAATTTTCCTAAATAATACTCACTCAAAAACTAAAAATACTAATAAACCAAAAGATCTTCCACACAAATAACCAAAAACTAGAGAAAATCTATTCTTTTAGCTACTCTTAAGTCACACAACTCGGTTTTAGATACCGTTGCAACTTGAAAGTACTCTCACTCCAACCAAAATTCTAATTTTCTAGAAACTATATATATATATATACACACACACACACTACAAAAAACTAGGGCTATAGTAGTATTTTTAAACCATAGCTATAGCTCCAAAAACCGTTGGTATAAACCCAAATGGGATATCTTGGCAGTTTTTTTCCCAGCGCTTCCTAGCACTACCCAACAAGTGTGACAATAGCCCTATGGGACCTACATCGGCGATTTTAAAACTTTTAGTTTAGGTCCCAGCAGATTTTGAAAATCTATACTGGTGCTTTTAAACTGCTACTATGGGTTTTTTTTTTTTTTTTTTTTAATTTTATAAATTTAAATACAGGCTATATCGACAGTTTAAAAGCATCACTATAGGTCTTCAATATGAGCAAACCCATAGTGGCAATTCTAAAACAGCCATAATAGGTCATTTAAAATACAAAATAATAATAGTATCAAAAAATTAATTTCAAACCTATAGCGACAGTTTTGAAACTTTCATAATAGTTCTTCAATATGAGCAAACCTATAGCGGCGGTTTTAAAACCGCAGTAATAGGCCATTTAAATATAATAATAATAATAATAATAATTCAAACCTATAGTGGTGGTTTTAAAACGTCATAATAGCTCTACCTATTGCGGCAATTTTTAAAAGCATTGCAATTGGGTATCTATAACATCACTTTAAAAAGCACCAGCTTTAAACTGCTGTAATAGGTCAACCTATTGTGGCAATTTCTAAAAGTGTTGTTTTAGGTATCCTACAGTGACGGTTTTGAAAACCTCTTGGAAAAAAAGTGGCTGTAGAACTGGTTATATATATGTGTGTGTGTGTTTCAACTTTTTAATTCTCTCCTAAAAGCTGAGCAATATGGTTCTAGAGGTTGAAAAAATTCATGTAAGGCTTCCATGTGCACTCTTTAAGTATTTTTGGATGCTGTACAATCTCAAAACTTGGCGATTAGTCCAAAGAACAAGAAATGGCAGCCACCTCTACTAGCCCTAGTGAAGGTAAACTTGGTTGAGACACACTTCGGAAATCTAGCATGGGTGGTGGGAATTGTTGCTGGTGATTGATGGTTTAGTTCATCATCACCCTAAGTGAGAAGCTTCCTAGTAAGGACGGAGCTAGAAATTAGAGTTAGAAGGGTAACTATGTTGCTGGCCGTGTGCGATAGCTGAGCCGTTGAGGTTTTTTATTATTATTATTTTTTTAAGTGCCACATTATTCATTTTGGGTAAAATTGGTTGATTGAGCTCAATTTTTTTTAGTTTTATTGTTGATACAAATTAAATATATTGTTGACTTTTCCATAATATATAAATCAAATATAAGTTGAATTTATCAACTCAATATATGTTTAATAATCTACAAAGTAAAAATCATTGTGGAATTATGCACACAACACAATCCTACAAATCAACTAACTTATTAAATCTCAACAATTAACTGTTTAATTTTAAAATTGCAAATAATCTCAACTTTAATTTTAAAAAAGATAATATCAAACCGAAAGAGACAAGCACAATTCACACATAGGATGGGTTAGTCATAACACACATTTGGTGTCTTGGTTTGATGATAAAAAGTTATTATCAGGAGTGGACACCATAGGTTGAAACTCTCTAAAAAAAAAAACTTAAAAAAAAAAATCTAATACTTTAATAGTTTAACTTTATTAAAGAAAGAAAGATGGAGCATTAAGAGAGAGAGAGAGAGAGAGAGAGAGAGAGAGAGAGAGAGGTGTATACCAAACACCAAAATCTGGGGCGGTGCTTAAGTTTTGTTTTTGTTTTTTTGGTGTCTTTGTGTGGCTGTGAGGGTGCTCTCCTTTCTTAGAATTTGCTTAGATTTTCCCTTTTATTTTTTTTTTATTTTTTTTATTTTTAAGTCTTGCATGGGTTTGTTTTGTGTTGTTAGTTAGGCTTAAGTTTGCTATTGGTAATTTTTGTTTGGGATAATTTTTTTTGGCTTGTTAATTTTATTTTAGATTTTAGATCATTAAATTTGTTATGAACNCCCCCCCCTTCCTCGGGCCAATAATAGCTTCATCCCTGCTTCCTAGCAAGTATAGGTTATCATTTATAGCAGGCAACAAATAGTTTACTTTGGGCTTGCATTTAAATGATAAAATACAATTAACATCCCTGATGTTTGGGCTATTGTTAGACAAGTCCAAAACTGTTCTAAATTGATTAATTTGGTCCCTAATCACCATGAAAAGTAGGAGAAAAATGAGTAATGGTTTAGGGTTATTTTTGTTTAGTGACTAAGTTTGTCAATTTTGAAAAGTTTTGGACCTAATTGACATTAGTCCAAACCTTAAAAGTGTTAACGATATTTTACCCCTATAATTAAATGTTTAATAAAAATTAACAATAGGAAAACATGTTGGCTTATTTGAAAGGGGAAAAATGTTAGTTTATTTGTGTAAAGTCACTTTTTTCTATTGTCTCACATTTAAGCAAATAATTAAGCCATGCCAAATACCAAATGCAATTCTCCAATTTGACACTACTGTTAGATGCTAAGTGGGGATTTTTTCCCCTTAATAATTGTTACAAGTATGCGAGGGGGGATCCAAATCAAGGTTCTCTTCATAAAGCAAACTAGGTAACGCTAATAAACTATAAGGTTCTTATTAATTAGTGGTGAACCATCCTAGATGTTTTAAGGTTTCATCTTTGTATTTTTTGGCCAAATTTTTAGGACTTTCTAACCACTTGATTATTCCATCAAGTGTGCATAATTCGCTTATCTCATAAACACAAGTAATTATTGGGAGGAATTTGTTGGGGGTGGCCCTTGTTAAGATTTTTTGTTGTGAAAGTTTTGTTAGAATAAAAAATTATCACCCATGAAGAAAGTATCTTATTAAATACTTTGTAGCAAATCTCACCACACTAAAATAGAATACACAAAAAGTTCTCAATAAAAGAGAGTTTTATTGATACTTGTAATATTACACACAGTCACACACACACACCAATAGAGTAAATACTGTACTATATCGGCCGGTACAGCTAGAATTTTTCGTACCAACACCTTGACCGGTACAGAAACACGGCTATTTCGTACCGCTTTTTGTACTGGAGCTTACCAGGTTGTATTGGCAAAACCAGGAAAAAAATCGGATACTGGCCAAAGAAAGGATACTACTGGACTGTAAAAAAAAGAAAAGAAAAATGGAAATTTAGTTATTAATGGTAAAAGAAAATACCATGTAACCCATAATACCGCCATCGCCAGCACTATTCCGAAAGTGACCAGCCATTCTTCTTCTTCTTCACGCCCATCCCTCCATTTGTCTACATCTCTTAGTTTTTAAGTTTTTATTTTTTGAAGGCTTTAGTTGTTTGTTTGTAACTTGTGGCAGTGTGCCCTTTGACACACCCATGTGAATTGTTATAAAATTTTGAAATTTTGAAATTTGAAATTTGATTTTTTTTTTTTTTTAATGCAAAGTAATAAATGACAATTACATGTAAGGTAAATCACTCTTAATTATATACAATAATTACCAAATCATCTATAAAAGGACAACTTGCCTCACTTGCTAAAGCTATGAGAAAAATACTACAAAATACAATCTACATACAAAATTATGAGTTGATACTGACTCAATATATCGAACGCTCCCCATCAAGGCTCACCCTAGTAGTCTCTTTGATCAGCTTTATTTTTCTTGTAGATCTTAAAAGACTGTTAAAACTTTTGGATTGGACGAGTGATCCAACTAACAATTTTTTTTTTTTTTTTCCATCATCACTAATTATAACCCAAAATAACAAGGCAAGAGGGAAGAAGTTTCACTGCCTATTCCAACCAGGCTAGACAACCATTTGACTGGGAAATTCAAGTTATGGTTTGTGTTTATCTTTATGAATCATACTAAAATAAAATATTCTTTTTGGTGTAATTATTTGTCCTTACTCGCTCGATCTAGAGATTAAATGTAGGAATATAGAAAACATGAAGGGCAAACCTACACTACACAAAGGAGACAAAAGAAGGACAATGCATTAAACCCTATGCATACATGGAAGGAGAAACGTCATGGAAAGAAACTCTTTCCTTACTAAAATTCAAATGCTCCCACGTAATACGTTTTGTTCACATAAGTAAACGTTAAAGCTTCCCACGTTATAAGTTTTCTTCACAATTTGAATGTGGAAGACAACCTACTAACATGCAAATAACTGATGCAAAATGTTTTAAGACAAAGTCCTATTGCTAAAATCGATGATGGATCTGCCCCCAAACTGTGGATAAGAAGTTTTGAACTCAGAATCCATGAATACAAAGCTAACTGAGCATGATAAGTGCCTATAAATTGTGTCTCATACGGCTCTATTGTACACTATCTCACCTATTCTATACTTTTAAAGCCTATTTGTGCAACTCTCTCTCTCTCTCTCTCTCAAATTGGCGGAAACAAATGCAGCAGTCAATCAGACAAAAATCATCCATATTACACACCATAGGTTGACTCAAATGGCTACTCCATTAACGCTGATGACTCTTCTCAGGAGCAGATGATCCCATTCCCGTCATAGACTACTCAATGCTCACATCTGATTACCATAATCAACGGTCTAAAACCATGCAAGACCTCCAACAATGCGTGTCTGGAGTACGGTTCTTTCATGGTATGAAAAATAACGAGTTGGGTTAAGGATACAATTTTTCATAATTTTTTTAAGAATTGTTGTTATGGACTATTATAGTTAAAGTTCATTTAAGTTTATAATTAGAGTAACGTTATTTTAGTTAAGTGATATTAAGGATAATACAAATTCTATTACATAAATCTTATAAAACTAATATATCACAAATCACAAAAATAATTTAAAACACTAAATTATCATCTTGTTGAAGTGATACTAATACATTTATTATCACATCAATATGTATTACGTTTTCCGTAATATGTCAATATTATGTGATGAATATTGTGTAGGTTAACTTCTTGTAATTCTAGAATTCATAATAGTTTATTATATTATTATCAAGAAAGAATTCCAGAAACTGCTTTGAGAGAAAAGAAATGCTTGAGAGAAAACTATTCTTGAATTGATTATAATGAATAAAAAATGATTAATTTACATTAAGACTCTGTTATATATACACTAGGGCTGTCCACGGGTCGGGCCGGGTCGGTTTTGGGCCCAATCCGGACTCGACCCGCCGGCGTCGGTGGGAGGTGGAGGAACCCGAACCGACCGCCGGAAAATCGGTCGAGTCGGTTTCGGGTGAAGGTGAGCGTTCGGTCGGGTCGGTCGGGCGCCGGAGTAAAAAAAATCTTCGAAATCTGAAAAAAAAGGTCGCCGGAATCTGAAAAATATCGCCGGAATCTGGAAAATTATGCCGGAATCTGGAAAATCTCGCCGGTATCTGCATTTTTTTCGCCGGAATCTGAAATTTTTCACTAAAAATTGCTGGAATTGGCCGGATCTGGATAAATCCCACTAGATCTAGCCGGATCTGGTAGAGATCTCCTCCGATTTTGTCGAGATCTCCTCGGATTTGGCTTGATTTTGCAGGTTTGGCCGGATTTTTTATACATCTCCGGTCGGGTTCGGGTTGCTCGGGTTTTGGAGAAGCAAACCCGCCACTCGACCCGCCGGTGTCGGTTCTAGAGAACGGAAACCCTCCGCCGACCGACTGGACCTTCGGTTCGGGCCGGAATCGGGTCTCCGGCGGGCGGGTTGGCCGGGTTTTCGGGCTCCGGTCGGGTCTAGACAGCCCTAATATACACGGTCACAGAGTAAGGAGGATTAAAAACTAATCTAACTAACTTTTAACAAACTAACCACTTCTGTTATTACAGCTGTACAGCACTGTTCATTCTCACATGCTCACTTTCTCACGTGCCATTCATTTAATTGAAACGCTTGTCGTTTCACTTCAACTTGCCTTTCTTCTTTTGCTTATAAGTTCTGTCGTTTTTATTAACACTGTGTCTGTGTTGTTCTTCTTTCTTCGTTTCTTCATTGCTTTGCTTCATTCCTTCTTTCTCAGTTGCAAATTCAACAGTCCCCCTCAAGTCATGATTTACAAAATCATTGACTTGATTTTTTGAAGTCTCCAAATTTGGGGAGTAAATGTCAATCAAACCCAAACAATTGATTAATCTGCTAAAAGCTGGAAGTCCTAAAGCTTTGGTAAAAATGTCTGTTGTTTGGAATTGGCTTGAAACATGAAAAGTTCGAATCACACCTTCTGTTATCTTGTCCCTGACCAAATGGCAGTCAACCTCTATGTGTTTTGTTCGCTCGTGGAAGATAGGATTTGCTGCAATATGTAATGCAGCCTGGTTGTCACAAAAGAGTTGAGCACTGCATGGATGATCAACCTTTAAATCTCTTAATAACTGAAGAACCCACACGATTTCACAAGTTGTTGTAGCCATTGATTTGTACTATGCCTATGCTAATGATCTAGAGACTGTACTTTGCTTTTTAGACCTCCATGAGATTAATGGATCTCCTAAAAACACACTATAACCTGTGATTGATCTTCTGGTATCAGGGTAGCCTGCCCAATCAGCATCACAGAAGGTCTTTACTTGCATTGTGGAGTTGTTGGAGAAAAATAAACCTCTGCCTGGAGTGCCCTTCAGATATTGTAGCACTTTATTGACTGCTAGCAGGTGAGGCTCCCTTGGTTCAGCCAGAAATTGACTTAACCTATGCACTGCATAGGTGATGTCAGGTCTGGTCAAAGTGAGATAGAGCAACCTTCCTATCAATTTTCTATATTGACTTGCATCTGGAAGCAGCTTTCCCACATCCTTTGAAAGATGCAAATTTTGTTCCATTGGAGTTCTAAGTGGTTTAGTCCCCAAGAACCTTGTGTCTTGTAGAATTTCCAAGCAATACTTCCTTTGAATTAAACTTATACCCTTGTCACTTCTAACAACCTCAAGTTCGAGAAAGTACTTCAATGAGCCTAAGTCTTTCAGGCCAAACTTGGTATCAAGTAAATGTTTTAAGTCAGTAATGCAGCCAGGATCATTTCCTGTGAGCAAAATATCATCCACACACACTAGCAAGGCTGTGAAGGAGGCACCTTTAGTGTATGTAAAGAGAGAATAATCTGCCTTGGATTGGACAAAGCCAAAATTCAACAAAGTAGAAGAGAATTTGGCAAACCATTGCCTTGAGGCCTGTTTCAAACCATAAAGACTTTTGTTGAGTTTACAAACCAAAGAACCATGATTTGAGGTATCAACACACTCCCCCTTGTTGTGAAAACCAGGGGGAAGGCTCATATAGACCTCTTTATCCAAATCACCATGGAGGAATGCATTATTCACATCCATTTGGTCAAGAGCCCACCCTTTCACAGCAGCTAAAGACAGAACCATCCAGACAGAAAGAGATTTTGCCACAGGAGAGAATGTATCAGTGTAGTCAAGTCCTTCCCTTTGAGTATACCCCTTTGCAACTAAACGGGCTTTATGTCTTTCAATGGAGCCATTAGACTTATACTTAGTCCTATATACCCATTTGCAGCCAATGGGAATCTTGCCAGAAGGAAGAGAAGTTAAAGACCAGGTGTTGGTAAGCTCTAGAGCTGCAATTTCCTTATCCATAGCAGCTCTCCAATGAGGAGATTGAGCAGCCTCATGGAAAGAGATAGGGTCTGGTGAGGTGGAATCAACAGCCATGAAAAACTGTTTGTAATGTTTTGTAAGATTAGAATAGGTGAGACAAGCCATTATGTCATAAGGTAGGCCATGGGAAGGTCTAGAAGGGTTGGAAGTAACAGATTTGCAAGAGTAGTCCTTTAGGTAGGATGGAAGGTTGTGTGATTTGGTGGATTTTCTGAGGGGTAAAGGAGAATTAGGACTAGAGATATGCATAGGAACAGAAACATGTTCAGAATCAACAAGAGGAGTGACAAGTGGAACAGATGTAGGTGAGGGAGGATGAGAAATAGGATTAGGAGACTGATCTGTAAAAACAGTGTCTGTAGAATCATGGAGTGCAACTGGACTTGCATTTAAAAAATTGGAATCCGAAATGCAAGAATCAAGAACAGAAAGAGGAAAGACAAATGAAGGTGAATCAAAAGGATGAGAATCATTTTGGTGCATAGAGGAAGAAGAAGAACCAGAAGCAAAGGGAAAAAGATGTTCATAAAAAATCACATCTCTAGATACAAAAACAGAATTGGTTGCCAAATCCATGACCTTGTACCCTTTAATACCACTGGGATATCCTAAAAAAACACATTTTCTTGCTCTTGGTGCAAATTTGTGTCTGTTTTGACAAAGAGTTGAGGTGAAGCAAAGACAACCAAAAGTTTTGATATGATCATATGAAGGAGATGTTTGAAAAAGCACTTCAAAAGGAGTTTTGTTTTGTAAATCTTTTGAAGGAAGCCTATTTATCAGGTAGACTGCAGTGAGAATGTAGTCACCCCACATTTTCAAAGGCAAGGAAGAATGAAACCTCAAGGCTCTTGCAACATTTAAAATGTGTTGATGTTTCCTCTCAACACTTGCATTTTGTTGAGGAGTCTCTACACAAGTTAATTGATGCAAAATATCTTTTGATTTAAAAAAAATCATTCATAAAAAACTCTGTGCCATTATCACTTCTAAGACACTTGATTTTTGTATCAAATTGTGTTTCAACCATATTAGAAAATTGTTCAATAAGGATTTGTGTTTCTGACTTGGACTTAAGTAAATAAGCCCAAATGCATCTAGAGTAATCATCCACAATGGTAAGAAAATATTTGTAACCTTTAATAGTTGGAACTGAAAAGGGTCCCCAAAGGTCACAATGTACAAGATCAAATGGACAATGAGAGATATGAGTACTATTAGGAAAAGATAATCTCTTTTGTTTGGCAAAATGACAAATGTCATAGCAAGCAATTTTATTAGAGTTTAAACCAGATACAAATTTGTTTAGCAATGATAATTTTGCATAGGAAGGATGCCCTGAACGAAAATGCCACAAATCAACATTATTGACAGAATTGTTATTAACAGAAGGAAAAGAAATAGGTATCTGTGAAGAGGCAGCAAAAGTAGAGGATGATGGAAGACTTTGTTGCAAAAGATAAAGGCCCTTTGATGCTTTACCTAGTCCAATCATGTTCCAATTGGCCAGGTCCTGGATAAAGCAGAAAGCACTAAAGAATACAAGACAACAAAAACAAGTTTTAGTGAGTTGGTTGACTGATATGAGATTAAAAGTAAAAGAAGGAACACAGAGAACTCCATAAAGAGTGAGTTGATCTGAGATGTAAACTATGCTTGTGTGAGTAACTAAAGCCTTTTCTCCATTGGGTAAGTAGACAAATGTGTTAATGGTGGAAGTTATAGAGGACAAACAAGATACTGAATGGACCATGTGGTCTGAAGCACCAGTGTCAATGATCCATTCATTGGCTTTATGAGCATTCCTATCAACTATATGGGTAGAAAAAATGGAATGGGAAAAATTAGGAGGCAGCCAAAAAGGGTTACCTGAAAAATTGGCAAGGTAAGGTGTGGAAGAACTAGGGCCTGCAGCAGCATTAGCATCACTTAGTGGAGATGAAATTGAGGCAGCTTGGTGAAAAGGTTATGAGGCATTGGACTTGGAAGCAAGGAATGAAAGCAATTGCTCACACTGACTCTGAGTGATAGGACACTGAGGTGCATTGAATTGAGGCTGTGGCATGGTTAATTGTGGAGCATAATGCATCTGATTAGATTGAGGAAAGTTTTGCATAGGTTGAGAAGCAACATTTCCAGAAACACCATTGTTATAGAAGAAATTTCCAGCCGAGCCATTGCCATTGCTAGAAACCTGATTAGTAAATGCCTTTCCCTTTTGCTTATATCCTGGAGGGTACCCATGCAGTTTGTAACACTTATTTGCTACATGACCAACAATCCCACAGTAAGTACATACAGGCCTCTCCTTTCTTGAGTTGCCATTCTTTCCACCATGATTACCATGAATTATGCCTTGATTGCCATGAGTCATTCCCTGATTCCAACCTTGATGAACCTGATGACCTTGAAACCCTTTAGAGTTGGAATTATTTGCATATAGAGCTATTGGTTCAATGACCAAATCAGCTTGACCAACTTGCCTGCGTTTTTCTTCTTGCAAGATCAAGGAATATGCCTTGTTCAAAGCTGGTAATGACTCAGTGATTAAGACTTGACTAGTAACAGTAGAGTAAGTGTCATTTAGTCCCATAAGAAATCGAAAAACTTGATCCTTCTGCTGAGCACATAGTTGATTTCTTTGGGAACAACAAGTACAAACACAGGTACAGGTAGAGAAAGACTGATAATGCACAATTTCATCCCGCAAGGTTTAAATTTTGTGAAATAGGAACTCACCGATAAAGAACCTTGTGAAAGCTTTGAAATTTCTTTATGAATTTCAAAGAATCTTGGAACATTTGGCTGAGAAAACCTATCTCGCATGTTGATCCATAATTCCCTTGCAGTGTGAATGTACATGACACTGGTAGCTAGATCCTTGCTCAAGGAATTCACCATCCATGAAAGAATAGTGGTGTTTGCTCTGTGCCATGCATTGTACAGAGGATGCGAGAGATCAGGTGTGGAGATCGAACCATCAAGAAAGCCAAATTTATTTCTACCACTAAGAGATAGAAACACAGCCCTTGACCAACTGAGATAATTCTCTGGACCAATCAACGGTTGGGAGACCAGAACAACATCAGATGGTGGAATGAAATAGGGGCACGAAGGATTGATATTCACAGCATCCATTGAAGGAGCTTGATTAGATGATCTACGATTCGTAGTATTAGAAGTGTTTGAATAGTTTCAAAATCGGAAGCAATGTTAGATGCGGAAGCCATTGATGAGCTATTCAAGCTCTGATACCATATCAAGAAAGAATTCCAAAAACTGCTTTGAGAGAAAAGAAATGCTTTGATAGAAAACTATTCTTGAATTGATTATAATGAATAAAAAATGATTAATTTACATTAAGACTCTGTTATATATACACGGTCACAGAGTAAGGAGGATTAAAAACTAATCTAACTAACTTTTAACAAACTAACCACTTCTGTTATTACAGCTGTACAGAACTGTTCATTCTCACGTGCCATTCATTTTATTGAAATGCTTGTCGTTTGACTTCAGCTTGCCTTTCTTCTTTTGCTTATAAGTTCTGTCGTTTTTATTAACACTGCATTTGTGTTGTTCTTCTTTCTTCATTGCTTTGCTTCATTCCTTCTTTCTCAGTTGCAAATTCAACAATTATCTTTATAGATGAGACCTACAAAGCTACAATATTGATGTTGAGGAACCACATTCATCATTTGACTACTTGTTCTTTTTGTGCATGAGCATGACTAGTCAACTTGATATTTTGGCAGGTGATTAATCATGAAATGTCGGATCGCTTGATAAGTAGAGTGTACGAAGCATTAGCCAAATTCTTTGATCTGAATGAGGAGGAGAAGAAAGAGTATGAGTCAAATGATCCAATGGATAGGATCCGCAGGGGAAAACGGGACAGTGACTTAGTCAGCTCAGAGTTCATCAAGATGGTCGTACATCCTACCTTCCATTGCCCTACCAAACTTGCAGGTTTTTCGTAATCTTCTTAAACCACACCCCGCTTTCCTCTTCCATATTTCTTTTTCTTTGTCTTTACTTCGAAAAAGAAAAAAAAGAAAAAAAAGAAAAAAGAGAGACAAAAAGCATTAAGCAAGATTCAGCTAAAAACACTAGTTCATGAGTGTTTCGTTTAGCAAGGAATGAAGATGATTTCAGAGTAATTTACCTTGACTTCAAAGTTTAGAATCTATCCTAAATTCTTCTACACAAACAAAATAATGTTGCCATAAATAAATAAAAAGGTTTGAGAAATGTTTTTTGAAGAATTGATGATGGTAACAATGATATTATTGATATATAAATTTCTATGAACATATAAAAACCAGAAATTTTGACAAAAAAAAGCACTCTCAAATTTCAATTCAACTTTATTGAAATTACTCAGTATTAGGGAGAAAGAGATGATTTATCAGATTGTTCTCCATTATCTTAGTTGTATAAGCAAGCAAACATATAGATATAATTAGCCTATAGTTTATTTACTTTTAACATTGTATTTTTATAACTTAAATTAGTAAATCCTATCACAAAAAAATAAAAACTTAAATTAGTAAATTAACTAGGAAAAAAAAGAATACTTAATTTTAACATTCTAGTCCCAAAGTAAGTATTATATGGAAGCAGAATTTTAATAAGATCAGTATTTTTCCTTTTTGAAATGAGAGAGAGAGAGAGAGACTTCGTCCCAACTGATACTGTAGGTAGCAATGGTGACATTGAGGTACTGGTGGATTGTGCGCAAGTTGGCAATACTTTTTGAGGTGTTTGATTCATTCAATTTAGTAGCATAACTTGAGTTGAAGAATTTATTTATTTATTTTAAAAGAAATGGCTATAGATGGGGTGAGTTGCCTATTTTCATTTTTTTAATCCCTTGAGACCAACTTAATTTTTTGGAAGGAGTTAGGTTTAATTTAAATTTTGAAAACGTAACTTTAAATTATAATTTATAACTATATATAATGTAAAAGGATTCAACTATATATTATTATTAAAACAGGGGATCATGGCCTTCGTTTGTCCCTTAATAGTTCCGTCCCTGTCTGGACCAATTCTAAAAGCACAAGTTTTAATGGTTTTTTTGCTTGAAATTCTATTTAAGACTTATTCAACTTTTTCATAAAAATTTTGAAATTTAAAAAATTCTCATATATCTTTTTTCATAAATAATAATAAAAAGTATTGGCCATTACTTGTGTCATTAATATTCTAGAATAAGAAAATATTTATAAAATAAAATATTTAAATTTATATATTATCTAAAGTTTACAACTTAATAGCTTTACCCGATTCTGTTCATGAAGAAAACTTAGAGTTCAAATCCCCTTCTCTTATTTTTTGTAAGCAATTTTATTTATTTATTTATTTATATAAAAACAATTCTTTTATTAATTTTTTTACCAAACAAGTGTAACAATTTCAAGAAATTTTGTAATTATCAAGTAAGATGTACTTGATATCGCTTTTGAAAAATTTACCACCCATTTTTTCATTTTGTTAAATAGCATTTTCTTCCCTCTCTCCACTGCCCTCCCCCTTTAAAGCTGCAAACTAGCTTTAAACTAAACCTACTAATTCCAAGCTTGAGTGCAAAATTGCTTTAGTGAATTGTTCCAACTTTTAATATAAAAAATTGAATTAATAAAAATATTCATGCATATTTTTTTTTAAAAATCAAACCCAATATAGACCTAACCATTGAGAGAGAGAGAGAGAGAGAGAGAGAGAGAGAGAGAGAGAGAGAGAGAGAGAGAAACAAATATATTTGTTATTGTGGGAGTAAGATCCTAAATTCGTATATTGGGCACTGGGCCTTATCTGAGGGTAGAGATATGTCCGATGAGGATTAAATGATTGGGAAGGGCATCGAAGTATAGAATTGCATATGGAAAGAATGGAGGAATATAGTCTGAGGAGGATCTCCTTCTCGGATACGATGAATTTTGATCAATTCTATATTTGGGTGATTTGGGTGACCTTCCAGGAAGTTTCGACGATAAAGATGAGATCTAGACACGTACAAAGGCGATAGAAACTCGGAAATATCTAAAGGAAAAGTTGCTACCACCGCATTAAATGCACTATAGCAACTTTTCTAGCCGCATTTATGTGGAGAAGACCCTTGAACAGTGTAGTATCAGTTATCACAAACTCACCGAAAGCCAAAAACGATGTCTAATGGGACATGCACTCAAGTGAAGGCTTAGATAATTAACATGTGTATGGTCAAGGTGGTCTGAAAGGAACTACATAAGGGAAAAGATGTCCCATAAGAAAAGGATGAGAAAAAGAAGAGAGATAAAAGTGAAAAGGAATTACTGTAGCACTAAGAACTGTATTAACTTTCAAAACTAGTGGTTTAATTCATAATCCATCTCCTCGGACAATCATTTCATCGAGTTTTACGTGTGTTTCATGCTTGTTCATCTTTAAAATCCTTACTAGTCGTTGACTAATCTACCAAAAACCTAGCTCTTTCACCCACTCTTTACAAATTTATTGTACTGGACTCATTGGGCCTATATCCCATATCCTTAGGGCTTGGGCTACAAATTGTGACCCTACAATTATCTATTAAGTAAATTAATTAGATTCAAGTATGAAAATGTAAAATGTAATATATATATATATATATATATATTTCCATGCATATATATTGATAAGATCGGAAGAAAGAATTACTGCATGATTGTGGCTACATATAAATTAGGAAAAATCATTTACATCCCACATAAAAGGAATACAAAAACTAATAATGTAGAATAAAGCACTAATATGGACAAAAATTTTCTCCAAAACATTTTGGAGGAAAATTCAATTTCACCCAAGGGAGTTAATCTTATACCAATTTGGCCAATAGAACGAGATATTTCGGTACTAGTCGATACCGATGTACCATTTCGAATTTACCACTATTTATATATATATATATATATATATATAAAAAACCAAAATTTATATTATTTATTAAAAAGTTTAAATTTATAAATCTTTATCTCATTTAATATGTTAATCTCTAATTAAAATTTCAACTAGGTAATATTAACAATAATAGGGAATTGTTGTTCCTACTTTTAATAATAATAATATTAATAAAAAGTTAAAAGTTAAAAGTTAAAATGCCGTTTGAAACTTCTTTGCATTAGAAAAAAAAATCAAATTTGAAATCTCAAAATTTTATAACAATTCACGTGAGTGTGTAAGAGGGCACACCGCCACAAGTTACAAACAAAAAGCAAACCTCCTTTACTTATCTATATCTATACTATTATTTAAGAGGTTTACCCTATTTGGATTCTTCAATTTTGATGCCTAAAATACCCCCATCATATCTACTTATAAATTTTTAACTAACGAGGATAAATATGTAAATTAAAACTCCTATACTTTAAGATCTACAAACTCATGTATGCTTTACCAATTTCTCTCATTCTTCTTCAAATTGAAAACATTCAGTTTAGCTCTACGTCTTCTTCTTCTATTTTTAGATTTGGTTTCTAAACAATTTAAACGGACTTTATCAAAGGCTCCAACAGCTTTTCAAGTTCTATTTTTTGCAAGTTTCTCTTTATTTTTATTTTAGTTTATCATTGACTTTCTTTGAGTTCTTACCTGCCATGGCTGCTAAATACTTACCCATGAGTGAATGTGATTAGGGATTCGAAGGTGTTTGATGGTTGCTTATTATCCGTGGGCCGTGCCTGACGTAGAAATTTCAAACAAGAGGGTTTGTGCTTGAACTGACTTTTTGAGAAAGGATATTGGTAAAGCTCTTTCTTTTTCTTTTTGCAAACTTTGTTTTGGATTTTTTTTTTAATAAGAATTTACGCTTTTATGCTTTAAAAAAAAAAAAACAAAAAATTAGGGGTAGGAATTTAAGGTATTTTTTTTTTCTAAATCTCTTCTTCCCTATTTGAAAAGTATTTAATTTTTATTTACATTCAGTTACTCCTTAGTCCTTCCTTTATTTCTTTCTTTCTTCTTCTTCTTCTTTTTCTTTTTCTCTCTCTCCTTTTTTTTTTTTAAATAAAAATATTTTTTTATAGGGAAGTATGTTGGGTTACTTTAAAGAACAGAAAGGAAAAATATAAAAAAAAAGAAAAGAAAAAGAAAAAAAAATTACATATCAAAATCACGGTTAAATCTTAAACAAAAATAATATTTATTTTAATACTTACAACAATAGGAAATCCTTAAATTTAGGTTCCTTTTTCAGTTTCTTTTCACATTTTATTTCATTTTTTAAAAATATTTTTCATGGTCTGGTTTATTGGTACGGTAAGGATGAGGTTTTTTTTTTTTGTTTTTGCTATATATTTTCACGTTCTTTTTCATTACGTAAGGATGATTTATATATATATATATATATAGAATTATTGATGTAGGTTACCGTGTGGATAAGGATAGGGGTCACACCAATTCTCCAAGTTGATCTTTTTAATTCCTAAAATTTAGCTTTTTATTTTCTTTCAAAAATAGATATCCAAAAAATTTGGTTTTTTTTTTTTTTTTTTTTTTTTTTTTTTTTTTTTTTGGGTTTTGTTATATTTCTTTTCACATTCATTTTTATTTTGTACATATGGATGAGTTTTGTTTTGGATAGAATTATTGATGTAGGTTATCGTGGGAAAGGGATAGGTTTTTCTTTTTTTTTTATTTTTTTATTTTTTTTATTTTTTTAATTTTATTCAACTTACGGTGGGTTTTGTTTTGATAATTAGGGTTGTTTTGAAAACATGAGTTAGTGGGAGAGTGGTTTTATTTATTTATTTATTTTAAAGTACTTATCCTTATCCCAATCTTTTCAAATACTACACCACGTTCAAAAAATAAACAAAGATTATCTCTTAAACGAAGAAATGCACATTTATCCTTTTTATTTGTTTGAAAAAATAAAATCACGTACTACTTTCAAATACAGTTATTGAAATCACGTTTTAAAAAATATCTCATTGTTCATCTCTTTTTTCAAAATTATCTCTCTTAGACTGGACTTTTATTTTGTTCCAAAATACCCTTAAAAAATAATCAGTAACTCCTCCTAGAATTAGGGTCAACAATGTCAAACACCACTCAACCTCCCTTAAAAACATAAACTCAGTGAGCATATGCTTGATTTGAATTTAAGTTATCATAAATTTTTTTGTTTTTTTGATAATGTGTTATCATAATGTTGTATATGCTATAAAGTTCCTATTTGTAATAAAAAAGTAATACATTTTACAATGTGAAAATAGGTTAATGGCAAATAAATCTAGAAAAACACGTATGACTTTGGTATTGAGGCTAATCATGTAGTGCCACAACAACAAGTTATGATGCACATTCAAATTATACAATTATCCTTTATTTAATTTTTTTTAAAGGAATTCTTAAATCAAATCTTAGGGCCGTTTGGTACATGTGTTTAAACATATATTTTCAGTTTTAAATAACATTACACATATTTTCACACACTTTTTTACCTATATGTATTTTCAAAAAAATACAAACAACATTACTAGAACTAGCCTTTGAGCACGCACTTGCTTAGTGGCTCTTCTATTTTTGGGTAAGGGTTAGGCGCGTGCTCAGTGGCTCTTCTATTTTTGGGTAGGGTTAGGCGCGTGCTCAGTGGCTCTTCTATTTTTGGGTAAGGGTTAATTTAGAGCATTTATTATAATTTAGGATTACTATATTTTTCAATCACAAAAAAAAAAAAAAAAAACCTAGGGGTGTGATGAAAAATTATTTCACTGCACATAATACTTATCACACCCACTAGGTTTTTTTTTTTTTTTTTTTTTTTTTTTTTTTTTTTTGTGATTGGAAAATGTAGTAATCTCAAATTATAATAAATGTTCTAAACTAACTCTTATCTAAAAAATAGAAGAGCCTCTGAGCACGTGCGTGGGCGCGTGCTCAGAGGCTAGTTATTATTTAAAGGGTTTTTCTTGTTTGGATTCCTCATTTTTTGGTTAAAAAATGCTCTTACAACCCTATGTTTAAGTAGAAATAATACTAAAGGACAATCTGGTAAAAATACAACTCTAACTCTCACTAAAACATTGTCTAAAAAATAGGACCACTATTCTATTAATTTTCAAATTGTTTTATTTACTTATAAATTAGATTTTCAAAATAAAAATTATATATATATATATATATTATAAAATAAAAAACACAGTTTTTTTTTTTTTACAAAATAGGACCACTAAAAAAAAAAAGCCTGTGACTGTACTTTCTTATTTTTTTCTCACATTTTATGGTACCAGCCTCACATTGCACAGTATTAACACCATATATGACTATACTTTTTTATTAGGGTAAATTTCAAAAATATACCAGTAGTTTTTTGCCGTTTGTTCACATCTCCCAAACAATTTTTAGTCCATTTTGGAAGTGTTTGGCAGTGGAGTTTGAGTGCTGTTATTTGAATGTTTTGATAAACGTGTAAAAATGTGTTAATGAGTTTAAAATGCTTTAAAATGCTTGAAATGGACTACCAATATATCTCTTCTTAATGTGTGTTTAAAATGCTTTAAAACATCTCTCTCTCCGACTCTCAGGCTCAAACCAATATTCAAAATCCAAAAGATACACCGAAGCAACATTCAAAAAAAAAAAAAAAAAAAAAAAAAAAAAAAACTCAACAAACCAATATCCGTTTTCCAAAACCATACAGAACCTCATCTTGAAAAAAAATTGCAAAACATTCCAAAAAAGAAAAATTGCACTACATAAAACCAAGATCAACCCAGTTAGATCCAGCATTACACAAGAAAATTAAACATAGATCAACCCAACTAATCAATCATCCAATATCAAACCTCAAATAGACCCACATAAAAATAATTTCAAAACAAAATCTCGACCCACAACTGCAAGCACTGTATGACCCAGCAACCGCCGTCCACCACGGCACCACCCACCGCGACCCACCCAACATCACACAATTCACACCTTGAACCCCATAACAAACCCAAATCAATTTATAAAAAAAAAACTATATCCACGATGTCAAGCTCCACTAGATCGTGACCTTGCAACTGCCTTCGTCCACCACTCATCGCAATCGAGCAACCGCCGTCCACCACTCAACGAGACCCAGACATCATCCTCCCAAATTGCGGCCCAGCCACCAAGCTTTAAACAGCAGCGTATGGCATGAGTTGGTGGCAGAGGTTTTTGGTCCTTTGCTTAGTCTATGAGCTTGAGCTTGAGCTTGAGCTTGAGAATGAGAGATGTCTGGTCTGTGCAAAGAAGAAAGAGAGCAAAAGAAAAGGGGAAAATGAGATTAACTTAACCTGGTTTTGTTAACTTAGTGTTTAGGAACAGTTAGGTCATTTTTAAAAAGTTTTGAATATGTTTGGTATTATCCCAAATCTCATGAAGGTTATTGTAATCTACCCTTTTTACTATTAAAAGTCACAACTAAACAAACAACTAATTCTTGTCCCTTCTCATTATTTTAATTTTGTACACTACCACCAACCAAGGTGTCCTATTATCCTTACCATTATTGTTATCATTATTATAGTTGAAAGAAAAAAGATAAAATTATATTTAAATGATGAAAAAAAAAAAAAAAAATCAACCTCTCAACTAATTAAGCCTCTACTGTTGATTGTATTTGCTGTTGTAAACCTCTAATCTTAATTCACACACCAGTAGAGGTTTATTGCTACTCTTAAAAAATGTCATTTTTTTCAGCACTTATTTCAAGGGTTATATGTTGACTTATTTTACAGTTTCTCAGTAAGCCTAGTAATAGTCACCTGCATGTTATATTTAGTGTTTATTTGGACAAATTTTAATAAACCCTCAAAAAATAAGGGTTAAAACAGGTCCACTTTTTTGTAGTGAACATTCTATAATTAAACCTCTCTAATTAATCATAAAATTAACGAATGCTCCGATTTCCAGCACAAATGCTAATGAAAACAAATAGTAGTAATAAGAGTAATTATAGAATGTTCCTTCCTCCGGAGGTGTGTTTGCCTGTTTGGTTGACTAGTATTTCTTTGGCCATCAGCGTTTAGGAAATTTTATTTTGATTCTAAATAGATTTAATTTATTTATTTATCCCATATTTGTTTAAGCACATGTTAATATTATCCTTTGTCATTGTAAAAATCTGAGAGAAATATAAATAGAATCGAGAGCATTTCATTGATTGAAAGAGAAATACAAAAATGGAATGAATGAACCAAAAACATAGCCTGCCCTGTTTATATACACAGTAAACGTATAACTAATTTCCTAAAAAGGCGACAAAAGCAGTTATTTGAAAATTCTAGAAACTGTACACGTGTCAATCTTGTGCAACAAACTCCTAGATTCACGGAACTAACTTCTTCAATGCTCTTGAATGAAGAACTTAATCAATTCCAGAACTTCTGTGCTAATCAAGGCATGCTCTGATGCAAGCTTCGTTAATGCACTTCTCATCAGCAAGTGCTGCACTGCCTGTTACCCTCGTGGCTTGGCTATTGCTTCTTGCATCAGCTGCTGCATTACCTGATACCTCTATAATTACTCTTATTACTACTGTTTGTTTTCATTAGCATTTGTGCTGGAAATCGGAGCATTCGTTAATTTTATGATTAATTAATTAGAGAGGTTTAATTATAGAATGTTAAATTTTAGATACCGTCCCATCTTGAAAGTACTCTCTCACTTTCACTCCAACAAAATTCTAATTTTCTAGAAACTATATATGTTACAACTCTTTAATTCTCTCTTAGAAGCTGAGCAAGGTTGAGAAAATTTCACGTAAGGCTTCCATGTGCACTCTTTAAGTATTTTTGGATGCTGTACAATCTCAGAACTTAGAGGTCAGTCCAAAGAACAAGAAATGGCAGCCACCTCTACTGTTCCTAGTGAAGGTAAACTTGGCTGAGACACAATTCGTTGCTCTTGACTGATGGTCAGGTCCTCGTTGCCGTGAATGAGAAGCTTAATTGCTAGCAAGTATAGGTTATCATTTATAGAGGGCAAAGAATAGTTTACTTCAGTCTTGCATTTAAGCATTTTAGTCAGGATATGGGACTTTAATAGACTTTAAGAGTCACATCTCTTTTGTAGTGACCTTTCAATGTCGACTACTTTTCATTGTTATCCTTCATCTACATATAAATTTGAAGACATTTAACTTTTGATTGACATGTTAATATTGTCACACAAACTTTTTTGGCCTTAAAAGAAAAAGATATAATTGTTCAAGTACAATGATCGTTACACTCAGATAATAATCACCTTTAATTATATCCAACAACTATCCAAATCACCTATAAAAGAGACAATATTATGTACATACAAAATATATGAGTTGACACTGACTTAAGCATCAAAAGCTCCCCTATTGAGACTCACCATGGTTGTCTCTTCAATCAGCTTTATTTTTCTTGTAGATCTTAAAAAACTGTTAAAAGCTCTGGATTTGATGAGTAACATAACTGGCGATTTTTGACATCATCACTAAATATAACCTCAAAATAAAAGGGTTAAGGGAAGAAGCTTCCCTGCCTAGTCCAACTAGTGACAACAAACCATTTGACAGGGTAATTCAAGTTATGGCCTGTGTCTATCTTTTATGAATTATATAAAATCATTTGATAGGGAAATTTAAATAATGAGATGTGTCCATCTTTTACGAATCATATCAAAATAAAATATTTTTTTTGGGTGTAATTATTTGTCCTTACACGCTCTAGAGATTAGCTGTTGGAATATAGAAAACATAAAGAGACAAACCTATAAAACACAAAGGAGACAAAAGAAGGACAATGCTTTAAACCCCATGACCTACCAGTAGAAAATATTGAATGCATGGAAGGAGAAACGTCCAGGAAAGAAACTCTTTCCTTACTAAGATTCAAAAGATCCCACGTTATACGTTTTCTTACCACAAGAAATTTAAAGATCGATTTCCACGTTATAAGTTTTTTCACAATTTGAATGTGAAACACGACCTATAACATATGCAAACTGTTTTAAGACAAAGTCCTATTGCTAAAATAGCGATGAATCTGCCCCAAAATGTGGATAAGAAGTTTTGAACTCAAAATTCCTGAATTACAAAGCTGCTGAGCATGATAAGTGCCTATAAATTGTGTCTCATACGGCCCTATTTTTACACTATCTCACCTAGTTCTATACTTTTAAAGCCTATTTGCGCCAACTCTCCCTCTCTCTCTCTCTCTCTCTCTCTCTCTCTCTCTCACTCTCTCAATGGCCGAAACAAATTCAACAGTCAATCAGACAAAAATTCATCCATATTACACACCACAGGTTGACTCAAACGGCTCCTCCATAGACGCTGATGGCTCATTCTTAGGAGTAGATGATCCCATTCCCATCATAGACTACTCAATGCTCACATCTGAAGACCATAATCAACGGTCTAAGACCATGCAAGACCTCCAAAATGCGTGCCTAGAGTACGGTTCTTTCATGGTATGAAAAATAAACGTGTAAGATTAGGGATACAATATTTTTCACAATTTTTTTAATAATTGTTGTTGGACTAATATGATTAAAGTTCATTTAAGTTTATCATTAGAGTAACATCATTTCTATTTAAGTGATATTAAGAATACTACAAATTCTATTACTTTAATCTTATAAACTAATATATCACCGATCACAAAAAAAGAAAAAAAAAAATCAAAACACAAAGTTATCATCTAATTAAAGTGATACTAATTACATTTATTATCACATATATTTGTATTACCTTTTTCCGTAATTTGTCAACCTTATGTGATGAATATTGTGTAGGTTCACTTCATGTAATTCCAGACTTCATAACAGTTTATTATACTATCTTTATAGATGTGATCTACAAAGCTCCAATATTATTACTTCACATTCTTTTTGTGCATGAGCATGACTAGTCAACTTGATATTTTGGCAGGTGATTAATCATGGAATGTCGGATTGCTTGATAAGTAGAGTGTACGAAGCATTAGCCAAATTCTTTGATCTGAATGAGGAGGAGAAGAAAGAGTATGAGTCAAATGATCCAATGGATAGGATCCGCTGGGGCAAACGGGATAATGACTTAGTCAGCTCAGAGTTCATCAAGATGGCCGTACATCCTACATTTCAATGATTTCATTGCCCTACCAAACCTGCGGGTTTAACGTAATCTTCTTAAACCACACCCCGCTTTCCTCTTCCATATTTCTTTTTCTTTGTCTTTACTTCAAAAAAAGAAAAAAAGATACAGAAAGCATTAAGAAAGATTCAGCTAAAAACACTAGTTCAGTGTTTCGTTTAGCAAGGAATGAAGATGATTTCAGAGTAATTTACCTTGACTTCAAATTTTAGAGTCTACCCTAAACTCTTCTACACAAACAAAATAATGTAGCCATAAATAAATAAAAAGGTTTGAGAAATGTTTTTTGAAGAATTGATGATGGTAAAAACATTTTTACAATAATTTCAAAACAAATTCTATGTGACAAGATATTATTGATGGATAAAAAAAATGATATTAGTAATGGGCACAGTTTAAAACCAGTAACATTTTTTCAACAAAAAATTGTTGTGAAAATGTTATGGAAGTAACATATATCTAAAATAAAATAATAAAATATTTTTTTTTTTTGTGTTCCTAGAATTTTTTTTATTTTTTTTTATTTTAGTGAAATTAGGTGAGTCAAAATTTATTATTTTAAGCACAATTTTCTTGTGCTATCTTTTTATTTTTGTTTTTAATACACAATTTAAAGTGGTGGTTCCAATTTAAAACCAATAGCAATTTGTCGTCTAAGATTTGTTGTAAAAATATTGTAGACGTAAAAAAATAAAATAGCAGACTGAGACCTACCACAGCTAGAAGAAAAGATATTGTGAAAATGTTATGATATTTTGTTGTGTTTCTAGGCTTCTTTTTTGGTTTAGTAAAATCCTTTGAGCCAAAATTTATTTTTTCCAGCACAATTTTCTTCAATTGACTTGTTTATTTTTTTAATGCACAGTTTAGAACTAATAATAATTTACCACTTAAGATTTATTGTAAAAATGTTATGAACATAGCATAACTCTAAAATAAAATAATAAAATATTAGACTAGGATCCATCATAGCTAAAAATAAAAGTATTGTAAAAATATCGTGAAATTTTGTTGTGTTGCTAGACTTTTTTTTTTTTTTTTTTGGATTAGTCAATTTGTTGAACCAAAATTCATTGTTTTATACACAGTTTTTTTGGGCTGCATTTTTTTAACACATTTTTTATGTTTAAAACACACACACACACACACAGTTTTACCCACAAAAAAGAGGTAAAAAAGCACTTTCACCCTTTATGTTTGGGGTAGTTTCATGCATTCCCTAAACTAAAGTTGAAAAATTTCCTCCTTTATAAAAAGAGGTAAAAAAGCACTTTCACCCTTTATGTTTGGGGTAGTTTCATGCATTCCCTAAACTAAAGTTGAAAATTTTCCTCCTTTATATTTTGTAAAGGAGGATATGCCCCTACTATTACACTCTTAGATAAACCCTAACGAAATTTTATGATTTCTAGAATATTCAATAATGCAATGTATAAAATACACCCCACAAAATTTTAATATCCTAAAAGTTTTCTTTTTGTATTTTGAATTTTATGTGGTAGTCATGTCTGGAAAGTGAGAATGGTGATATATGATGTTTTATTTGTTATATACCTAGAAAACACTAATTTATTAAGTTTAAATCGTCTATATTTATAATTTTATCTAATAGAAACTTTGATGGCATATGTCTTTTGTTATCTTGTTATTTTTAATTTATTTTCTTGCGTAAAAGGGTTTTCATATTAAAAATTAAGTTAAACATCATAGTAGTTATGCTCATAAAATATGATAATAAATAAAAATGTATGGATAACAAAATCTTCATTGTAGACGATTGCAGGCATTTCATTTGATTAAGAGTTTCAATTGTAGTATATATTATCATTCATTGTGAAAATTTATATATTATGACAATGTTTTATCAAAATTTAGTTGTTTATTGTTAAAAGATGATGACATTTATTATCATTCTTAGTAGAATTTTTTAGTGAGTAGATATTACATTTAGCAAATAGGTTCTAAGAAATTGTTATAGTAAATAGATATTTATATGTTAAATAACTATTCTAAATTTAAATACATAACTTTGTACTTCTTCCAAAAAAAATTATATCTTAATTTTCTCACTAAAACGGTGACACGTGCCTTGCACGTGCAATCCAAACTAGTTATTATTAAAAGAGGGGATCATGGCCTTCGTTTGTCCCTTAATAGTTCCGTCCTTGTCTGGGGGCCAATTCTAAAAGCACAAGTTTTAACGTTTTTGCTTGAAATTCTATTAAGACTTATTCAACTTTTTCATAAAAATTTTGAAATTTCAAAAATGCTCATATATCTTTTTTTTTTTTTTTTTTAAATAATAATAAAATATATTGGTCATTACTTGAATCATTCATATTCTAGAATAAGAAAATATTTATAAAATAAAATATTTAAATTTATATATTATCTAAAGTTTACAACTTAATAGCTTTACCCGATTCTCTTCATGAAGAAAACTTAAGAGTTCAAATCCCCTTCTCTTATTTTTTTGTAAGCAATTTTTTTATATAAAAAGTAGTTCTTTTATTAATTTGTTTACCGAACAGGTTTAACAATTTTAAGGTATTTTGTAATTATCAAGTAAGATGTGCTTGATATCACCTATTTTTTCATTTTGTTAAATAGCATTTTTTTTTCCCTCTCTCCACTCCCCTCCCCCTTTAAAGCTGAAAACTAGCTTTAAACTAAACCTACTAATTCCAAGCTTTAGTGCACAATCGCTTTAGTGAATTGTTCCAACTTTTAATATAAAAAATTGAATTAATAAAAATGTTCATGCGTATTTTTTAAAATTACACCAAATATAGACCTAACCATTTTGAGAGAGAGAGAGAGAGAGAGAGAGAGAGAGAGAGAGAGAGAGAGAGAGAGAGAGAGAGAGAGAGAGAGTAATGATATTATAAGAAGATTAAGAACAACAAATATATTAATTTGTTGTCGAATAAGTGAATTAATTAGATTCAAGTATGAAAATGTAAAATGTAATATATATATATATATATACACATATATTTCTCCATGCATATGTATTAATAAGATCGGAAGAAAGAATTTTAGGAAAAATCATTTACATCCCACATAATAGGAATACGAAAACTAATAACATAGAATAAAGCACTAATGTGGACAAAATTTTCTCCAAACTATTTTGGAGGAAAATTCAATTTCACCACATGAAAATTAAAACAATATGATTATTAAGATATATATTGAGAATTACTTAAATAGTCACATGATTAGTTGGAGGAGATTCATCCAAAACAGATTTAGACGAAATTTTGTCATTTAAATGAAAGAAAACAACATTTCTATAAATAAGACACAGAATAATAATGCACTTTGATTGTAACATATATAATGTACCTGCATGATTCAATCATCTGTGACTGTGTTTTTTTTATTTTTCCTTTCTTTTTCTTCTGTGTTTAGAATCACATATATATGATCAATAATTAAGTACACATGATTCAATTACATGATTGCTTTCATTATCAATGACTCATTAACCCATGAAGTCTTTTTCTTCTTGCCTACAGTGAGGTCTTACAAGAGTGTATCCAAAGATTGAGAGAAGTGGGAATCCAATTACTTAGAGGGATATCAAAAACCTTGGGGTTTGAAGAATGCTACATAGAGAAGAGAATGAAGCTAGAATCAGGCTGTGACTTTATTACACCAAATAATTATCCACTCCGTCCGTATTCTGAAAATCAATTAGGTCAGGCTCCTCATTATGACCCTGGGCTCCTAATCCTTCTCCTACTAGGTTTAAGTAATGGTCTTCAGCTTGAGCATCATGGGAAATGGATTAATGCAAATCCTCAACCTAATTCGATTGTTGTCAGCATTGCTGACCAAATTGAGGTACAACTAAGTTCACAATTATAACCCTCTTCTCCATGCAAAACCGTGTCTCATTTTCTTATTTACCTCATTTCTACTTTTTACAGTTAGTAAAACTAAAAACGGTAGTAGTTATTATACATAATACGTTACACAAACTTATGTTTTTAATACTAAAAACATGACTTAAAATCACATTTTCAATTTATAAAAACACGCATAATAAACAATCCTCAGCTAAAATATTTTTTGTTGCGTTTCTAGATTGGACATTTTGCTATTTTTACTATTGCACAAAAATTATTGTTAACCTTTTTACCTATATATATATATTATATATATATTGTTAATCCCAATATCCCATATTATATATGTTATGAACTTATGACAGATTCTAACTAATGGGAAGTATAAGAGTGTCTTCCATCGAGTGGTGCTAAACAACAATGTAAGGAGGATAAGCTTACCACTGTTTATTGGACCATCATTGGATACTATGGTGAACCCTCTGCCAGAGTGTGTAGACGAGCATCACCCCCAGCATACCTTGTGAAGACTTATAAAGAGTTATTGGAAGCAAATCAGTACCACGAAATTGATGTAAAATCATGCTTGAAGAATGTCCGACTTTGAAAGACTACGCGTTGGTTCCTAGATCACGTAGCTCCTTGGAGATAATCCGTTTGCCTAATAAGCCATGCAAGCTGAATTTGCATGCAAATTATGCTTGGTGATTTGTGTTAATGTTATTTTCTATTTTCTTGTTCTGTACGTGTAATGCTCTTATGAGATAAATAAGAATTACCTATGTACCTTGTCTTGAAAACATTTTTCTTAATAAAGTGGTGCATGGAGGACAGATGATGGATCCAAGGGGTTTGAATAAAAGAGCATTGGACTATCTTGATGAGTACAAAAAATCACAGGTTCAGCTAGCTGCTATACCAGTCATGGCACCTGCTAGAATTTCCTGGAAACCACCACCTACATCAACATACAAGCTTAACTTTGATGCAGCAATTTTTGCTGATCTGAACTGCTCTGGATTTGGGGCAATTATCCGCAATGAAGAGGGCGAGGTGATGGCTGGGATGTCAGTCAAGGGTCCTTTGTCTCTTAACAGTGCAGAAGCTGAAGCTTTGGCGTGTAGGAGAGCTGTTCATTTCGCCCTTGAAGCTGGTTTTTCAAGATTGGTCATTGAAGGGGATAATGCATTGGTAATGAATGCAATATCATGCTCTGCAGAAAACAACTCCTTGCTGGGACACATCTTTGAAGACATCCAACATCTTGTTCGTGGGCTGCAATATGTTTCAATCAGCTGCATTAAAAGGGATGGTAACATGGTTGCACACTCCTTAGCTCGACATGCTAGGACAATTAGTGATGAAATGTATTGGATGGAAGACTCTCCACCACCTGCTGTGAATGCCTTGTATCAAGATCTTTTACATATGAATGAATGAATGAATTCTTCGGTTTCAAAAAAAAAAAAAAAAACATTTTTCTTTACTAAAAGGTAAGATAATAATTATATTTAAGCAAATAATTAAGTTGGTTTATTCAGGGAAAAAAAAAGGCCTATCTTATTTACTAAAAGTTCACTTTTTATCTCATATTTAAGCGAATAAACTAGCAACAAATAAGAATTACCCAATGCTCAATGGAATGCTACAATGCGACACTGATTAATTTCTTTGCTAGGATTGGTGTTAAGACACTATTGAAGCAATTGTTAGATGCTTAGGCAACATTTGTCCTTTCCTTTTTTTTTTTTTTTTAAAATGAAACTATATAATCGTGTTGCAGTATTGCCCAAATTTTAGGTAGGTCTATCTCTTAAAGAAGAACCACAAAAAAGCTAATTGGTGGAGAAGTCGTGCACAGAAATGGAGAAGCAATTGATGCCACTCAAAATTGGCTACAACTTAACCGACATTTTAAATGAGTATGATACCATGTGCAAATCATGTGCATGCACTTGGTATACATTAAATTCAAACCACACATCAACACTATACTTTCTGATTGTTTATTTTTAAAAAAATGTTAAAGGTATTACAAATTATCCTATATGAAGTTTATAAGTTGATATGGTAATGAATGTGATTACTGAGTTTAAACTTCCTCAATCAGCTGCTATTATTTAAAAATTTAAAACTTAGGTTTAGATCTTCAAGTTGCAATTATTTAGGTTGTCCAATTACATACAATCATGTGGTGGCATTGATCAATAAACTAAATGGCTGATTTAATTTTTCTTAATACATAAGACTATAGTACACTATTGGTACTTAAAGTTTGGTGTTATTTTTATTTTGATCAAATAGTAAATAACATTAGATTGACATGAAATTTGATATATGTTTTAAGAATATATAGAACATGCAATTCAAAGGTTAAAATTTTAAAATATGTAGTTGATAGGCCACAATTTGAATGACTCCTTGT